>NC_135783.1:75763946-76028946 GCF_051106095.1 Pogona vitticeps | reverse complement strand
TGTAATTCAACAGTAAAGAAAAAGTTAAAATCATTGTTTTGTTTTACCAGATTGAACTTCAAGAACAGTGAAGTTCTTCCTTGCACTGCTGCAGCAAATGCTTCTTTTGTTATCCACATAAAGGTAGTTACCAGAAAAAGAAGCCCAGTTTTAGGCACACCTCCAGCCCTTCAAATATTTGTACCCATGGCAGCAACCCAGGTGCCTAGTGATGTCAAACAGCAGCACAGCTTGATCAATGGGATGGTGGTCCAGTTCTGCTACTAGTTGTAATCCAACGATAAAAGATTATTACTAATCAGTAGATATGTAAAATTATGGATTGCATGGTTCCCCCACTGGCTACAAAGTCTTTTTTACAAGACCACAAAGGATCACTGTACGGTACCTAGTTCTTCCTCTGCATTCAGTAATGATTGTGTCAGGAAACACCATTCAACAAATGACACCCTGAAAGTGAGGATCCTGGAGTAGCAATATCAACTTAGATTGCTACACTCAAAGGGGTGCAACACTCATGACACCTGTGCAACCTCACCAGTTGTGTGACATTTTGTGTAGCCAATGCTTTACTCTAGCTTCAGCATTTTTTTCAGAACAGTGGTTCATTAAACCAGACCAGTTTTCATTTTCAAGGCGCGTAAAATACACAGTGGGATTATAAATACTGCGCCTTTGGCATTTTAATATCATATTGCTGTACATATTATATAGGTTTAAGAGTAACAACTTCCAGTAAATCATATGGCATGGGTCTATGTTCAGTATAGCATACTAAATGCAGTTTCATTTTTTAAAAATTACAGATATTATCAGACTTCTTACAGAACACTTACATTCATACATTTCTCTAGTGGGCAATAAGCATTGTGTTATTTTATTTAAAAACTTTGGTAGCAGTGAGAATGCAAAGGGGAAAAATCATTCCAAACTGTAATGGTGGAGAATATAGGAAAATGTATGAGTAAAATAATTGCTCTTTTGATCAATTCTCATGGTATAAAATTATGTAGGTTCACATATTATATAAGGGGAGATAATAAAATGTAGCTAATGCTGTATCATATGGGCCTTGACACATTCATCTGGTTGATGAGATTCAGTTTGTTTAGTGACTGTCAGCATTACAGAGACACAGCTGAGTATTTTTTTAAAATTTGCAATCCTATACTAATAAGACATATTGAACTAAATAAAACTTAACTTCTGAATAGATACATACACATTTCTACTACAAGGCCAAAATCCAAAACAAAAAAGAAGAAATTCTCATTGAATATCTTGATTTACTCCTGAGCAAATTAACACCAATGCATACTGGAGACACAAAACAATTAATGTCTAATGTATTTGCTGACAAGAATGTTTTAAATAAGGGAGGTTGGAGGAGGGGAAAGAAGGAAACAATTATGATTAAGTATACAATTTCAAATAAGTCATTTGTGAGTGTTCGTTCTGTGATTCTCCTTTTATTTCGAATAAATGGTGAGACTTGTGTAACTTTAAAACAGGAGTGAGATTTATTGGGGTGTTCAACAAGTAATTGGTATCAACGAAATTGTCCCATAACTTATCTCCAGCCGACAACGGGTCTGGCAGGGGCTTCCACCCTTTAATCAGGAACGGGTTACTGTCTGTCATAGTCCAAGGACCTGGCCAATCTATTGATGCATCCGGTTTTACCACCTCTCCAATCTCTCCTTCCAATAAGGGTATGGTGTCATCATCTTGGGGTTCGGTCCACCCGACATTTCTGGCTGTTGTAAGGGTCGCCCAGGGTCCTCCCCGTAGTCTCTCATCTCGTTCACCCTCCATTCTATTCGTTATCTCCACTCTCTTTCTACTCTTTCCTTTTCTTCCCTTAGTTTCCTCTGCCACTCCCAAGCCTCTGCTTCACCTCAGTAGAAAGGTCTTGGGGGCATCTCCCTTCTCTTCCTATAATCAGCCTCCTCCTTCGGTACTCGTAATCTTTCCCAAACTCCAGTCCACGGATCCTCCATCCAGACCCATTCCCAGCCTGGAGGCAACTGACTATCCTTTCTTTTTATCTCAACTGTTCCCACCTCTATCTCCACCCTCTTTCTTCATTCTGTTCCTGCCAACCTCTCTTGAGTTTCCTCAACCATGAACCCTTGTATCTCTCTCTCCAAGTCCTGGGTATCTGTCCCCCGTTGTTCTGTTTTCCTGGGAGGTGAAGTGGGCAGAGTCTGTATTTCTCTCTCCACAGTGTGGGGAAGGGACGACACTCTGGCAAGAGGACCCCGACTCTCACCCCTGGTCTCACATCATTAAAGAAAGCCAAGCCCCCCCCCCAAAAGGCTGTGGAGTCCAATAAATCAGTTATCCATCTCCAAGTGATTCATTCTCTCATACCAGCCCTAACTGCTGCTGTAGAGCCCTGGGATAAGACAGAGGTAGTCAAACCTACTGTTGGATAAATGTTATGGTGTTTAACTCCAGTTTGCTCCTCCACTGTTTTCTTTTATGGTGCTTCTTATTTGGCCCCTTGAAGTCTCCCAGTACTTTTCCTCTCACAAATTTCTACTCTTACTAAGAACTGCTGCATAAAAAACCCTTCTCCCCCGCGACCTTCCTTGCAGCCAAAAAGGTTGTGTCCTAGGCATTCTGAAACACACCATTCATCAATTTATACAAGCATATTAAAACCAATTACACTTCTATCTATGTTCTGTATCCTGGTTTAAGAAGGACCTTAGTTCCTGGGTATTAAAACTCGCACACATAAAGCATACATTAAACAATTGCTAGAATGTGCAAGAGACAAGCATGCTGACCTTGTGCCTCATGTCCTGCGTGCCACCCCAATCTTCTCAATTTTCAAATTCAAACTCTCTGCCAACACACAGTTTTGCTTGTGTTCTAGCAGACACAAATGCAAGACTCTGCTCTATGTGGTACCATCAGGAATTGAAGAAACAAAGCTTGCACACACAGAGATGTCTAGAGCTGGGCCACTTTACACAACCATGTTCTTTTATACAATTTAAGCCCTCATGCATTTAGGCAAATGCCAACACTGACTGACATGCTCATGATTATATGAATATATAACAACCTGTATACATAACAACGGGAATGCACATTCAGTACCACATGAAACAACCCTAACCATTCTCTGAACTGGGACATTTGTGCAGCAGACCTAGAAATGTTTATTCATTCTTTCATTTAAAATATTTTATCCTGTCTTTCTCCTTAAGAAGAATCTAAGGCAGCTTATATCTTTAAAAGAGTATTCAATGACAACAATGGCGAGTATAGGAACACAAGAGGCTGAAACAAATGCCATGCTAAAAAACATTAGTAACACCAAAACACATTCAAAGCAGTAAGGTACAACAATCTATTTTAAAAAAACCCTCAGGCAGCCAGTCACTTGCCTGAAGAGAATAGTCTTTGCCTGCTTGCAGAAAGACAGCAGAGATAGGGCCAGCCTGGCCTCTTGGGGTGTGTGTGTGTGGAGTTCCAAAGTCTGGGAGAACCATCAGAGAAGGCGCTCTCTTATGAGAGGAAGGCCTTTCCTGATGATCTTAACATTCAAGCCGGCTCATAGAGATGCGGCCATTGAGACAGCTTGAGCCCAAGCTGTTCAGGGCTTTATAGGTTAGTACCAGCATTTTGAATTCAGCGTAGAAACAGACTGACAGTCAATAGTGCTGCTGTAGCAGTGGGGTTAGGCGATCTGTATGGTCAGCCCCAGTTAGCAATCTGGCTGCTGAATTTTGGACCTACCGAAATTTTCTGAAACTTTCCATAGGCAGTCCCACATTGTTACAGTAATCCAGCTGAAATGTAACTAAGGTATGTGTCACTGGGGCAAGATCAGACCTCTCCAGGAATGGGTGCAGTTAGCACACTAGTTTTAATTGCACAAATGCATTCATGGCAACCCAAAACTTAGGCATCCAGACTCAGAGATAAATCCAGCAGCACACTCACACTGTGCACCTATATTTTCAGGAGTGTAACCCCATCCAGCACAAGCTGCATTCCTGTTTCTTGATCTGCCTTGCCAATGATACTTGTTTATTACTAGCAGTTATAAAGGCGAAAATCCTAGTGCTTAGCATAGTAAGTTACATCTAGAATAAGCATATTGAAGCAATGGTATTTGACTCACCAAATCCTCACTGATTCAATGGGTCTATTCTAGTTGGGACTTACTACACTATGCAACAGGATTTCTGCAAAATAGACAGAGGCCCTTCTCACTACAGTACCCTCAGAGGCACATTGCCCAGAAATGCAGCAGAGGGCCTTCTTATTGGCTCTCACCCTTCCCACAACCTCCAAAACTCTCCACTAAGGGAGGCTAGGCTGACAACTTCTTTGTTAGCCTTCTGCTAGTGAGTGAGAAATCTAACATGCAAGTTGGTGCACAAAACAAAATGCCTACATGAAACTTTTAATGTACGGAAATTCCCTGCTGAGATTAACATTGTTTTTATTCCATCATAAAAACATAGAACAATTCTGGCTTTTTATTTAAACAGAACTTTGGCATTAAAGCTTGTATACTGCTCAAGAGATTTTAACTGACTGGTGCGTCCATTTCTCTTTCCTTATGGTTTAACTGAGTTTTCATCTGTTTAATTTGACTATTATTACTGTTAGATGCCTTATGTGCAATTGTGGGCACCTTGGGACAGTGAATAACTTTAATGAATAAAAAATGTAAAGTTTAAAAAATGCACCAGAATTTTGCTTTTTCTAATTTTGAAATGTACTGTGTTCCAAATTTCAAAATATTGGAAAAGGAAAACTATAGTGTTTCTCTTTGTTTTATGACTTAAGGATATCTTGTCTCTGCTTAAATAAACATTTATCTAACTGTGAGCATGCTTCAACTGGTTCTATACTGTACTTACATTTACATCTCTCACAGTGGCCTGGTCTTTACAAGCATCATAAGAAATGGAAACAATCCTCATCCAGAAGTGAACTGTACCATTAGATTATGGACTGGGCTGCTATTTTTAAAAACATTTTGACACGTTAAAACATTTTTAGACATGAAATATTTGCCCATTGGGGAGAAAGTTATAAACTTTGCCTGCTCCCCAATCTGCCAGTGCTTCTTGCAGTAAGTTACAAAATAAGCCGAGGAACAAATGGAAACATTTTAAAAACGTGATTCATATTTGGTTCTTGTTCTCAACTCATTTTCGTTGACTGCCATGTCTCTTCAGACTTTAAGCCTGTGAGCAGGGATTATCCTCCTATTGATCTGAGCAAACTGCCCTGGGGAACTTGGGGGTTAAAGAGCAGTTAAAAAACTTCATACAAATTAGCAATATCATTTGATTTCGTGCTTTAAAAGATAAATCATAACTAGAATTAGAAGTTAGGTATGTCAAGAAATCTGAAGCAGGAACAACTGATTAAAAAAACCTGTGGTATATTTCATACGAAGTACTGTACAGTTTACCAGGACATAGTTAAATGTGTTTAAAGTCACTGATTTCACGTGTGTTCTAGTTTGTCGTGGGTTGTGATTAAATTAGTGAAGTTCATCCAAGTAGAAAAGCAGCATTCCACTACTCACTTACTTGGGAGTATGTCCCATTAAATTCACTGGGATTTGAAGAGCAGACATGTCATGGTAAATATGCTGTCATAAAAACATATCGTAGTAATTTGCACAAATAATGCTTCAGCTAGTTTTGTTTTTTATTAGTACCTAATACGAAAGATTTGCCTTAGCTAAAACCTACTTTTCATTCCAAATTTGCAGGCCGAGGTGAAGAGGAAGTCGCAAAAGCAGGGAGCTGGACAGGGGTCAGATTGGATTTGTCTTCAGTGTGGAAGAGATTGTCACTCTCGAATTGGCCTCCTCAGCCACACTAGACGCTGTTCCAAGTCCTCCATACAGAGCACGCTACCATAGTCTCTCGAGACTGAAGGATGCCTAACACTAGCATCAGCACATAGCACAAAAAGCATAAGGTTATATGAACTCATGCAGCCTGATCCTATTCACATTCATTCAGAAGCAAATCCAAAACCATGTTTGATTAGGTTTATTCCCAAGGAGTCATACCTAAGTTCTAAGACTTTAATGTTGAGTAAGAAAATGATTTGTAAATCATAAATAAAATAAAAAATTTTTTAAAAAGAAAATGATTTGTGTTTCTTTGGATTCTTCATACCATTGCAAAAGCAGGTTAAATCTTGAATAGCCCCAAGAAGTGTCTGACAAAGTCTTATTTCCAATGAGAAAGTTCTCATTATTTAGTCTTTGTTTTTACAACTTTTTTGCACATTATCTTTTTATTTTTAATAAATACTGTACTCAGAGTGTGACTGGATGAAAAATGCTAAGAGAAAATAGTAACTTTCATATACACTCATCCCAAATTGAAGGAAACATTGTCTTCAGAGACCTGAAGACTATATAAACACCACAGTACGAAAAGCCATAAACAATATTGCCCATAACACTTTTCAATATATAAACTATTACAGACCCTAAGCTAAATTTAGGTTTAAAGAAGAGAGTGATTTGCTTAAAACCATTCAATAATCCCTATAAGCTGAAAGGGTTTTCTTAAAATTAGCCAGGGCATGACAAAGACCTCAGTCCTGCCCTGCCCTCTTTGGCTTGCTTTGATTACAATTGTTCATGAAAAACAATCTCCTGGAATCCACATCGTTCAGTTTGCTTCGCGCTGCTTCCTCCGGCTCATTTCCCTCACCCGATTCAGAGTGATCTCTTTCAGAGAGATCACGCGAGCGATGCCATCCTTTAAAAACAAGCCAAAGGAAGCACTTCTATTCTCGCTGTTTTATTACCCGGGAGGTCTCTCCACTTCATGCTCCTGTGCAGAACCAACGGGGGGGGGGGTAGAAGCGTGGCAAGGAGTGTAAGAAAAACGCCGTAGATGTGCGTATGGATTGACCCACACATCGAGCCTGCGAAATCTCTGCCACCCTACGGACTAGCGCCTTAGGGACAGAGGAAACCTCTAGGAGCGCAGTGTACGCAGAAGAGAAGGCACCGAAACAGCGCAACCGCGGCCTTGGAGGGGACGGGGAAGCCAAACAAGAGGATGCCTTAAAAGTCTCCGTGTCTGACTGGACCGTTATTCTTTTGCAGAGTAACTAAAATGGAGCTCGATCCTATGCACTTTGACTCGCAGGCTAGCCCCACACTAGTCAACTGCGCTGACTTCCAGAGGGGCACGCTTAGGATCCCAAGAGACACAAAAGGCTTGGCCCACCCGACGACAGGAAGGGCGAGCGATTGAACGGAATGGGACTCAACCCCCCCCTCCCCGAAAATAAACGCTCACTAGATTACACCACCTACCCGCCCGCCCGCCTCAGCTTTCTGCACCTAGGAAGCCCAGGCGTTAAAGAGCAACCTCCTTACCGCCCCCCCCCCACCTGAGCACAACAACAAATAAGCAGCGACATCCGGGTGCTGCTGGAAGCTTTGGACCGCGCATGCTCCGCGTCGGTGGCTCCTGCTTTGCCAGCGCCACCAGTTTAAGGAGGCAACAGCGGCAGCTGCTCCAGTAGTGGTGGTTGTGGGGAGGAAGAGGAATAAGACGGCGCCGCCGCCGCCTTCTCCTCACAGCGAGGGGCCGCGTTTCCGTGTTATCAGGCGAGGAGGGAATAGGCGGGGCGGGGAGGAGGAGGCGGCAACAGAATCCGGCGTAGCCGTGGAAGAGGATGGTGGTTGTGGGGGCGTGTGACAGTCGGCGGCGCTCGTGCCGCCGCCGCCGCCAAGCGCCGTGGGGGACGCTGCCGGGCCAAGAATCGCACTGAGGAGGGCGAAGGGAGTCCGTCATCCGGAATACTGTAGTAGCCGCCCTTATTGTATTGGCAGCTTCCCTTCGTGCGGCAGTTGCAGCGGCGCCTGAGGGGAAGGGGGAAGGAGGAGGAGTGGAGTGGGGGCCACATGGCGGGATGACAGCAGCGGCAGCAGCTCCCCCTCTGCGAGACCGGCAGGAGGGAGAAGGGGTGGAAAGCTGAGGCTGTCGTCGCCGCCGCTGTCACTTCTCGCCTTGCATGAGCGGAGGGGGGAGGGAAGGGGAAAAAAAAAAAGGAAGCCGGAGAGGGAGACGCCGGCTCTGCCCGCTTGAAAGACTCGCCGGGGGAGGGAGGTGGGTGGGAGAGAGAGAGAGAGAGAGAGAGAAAGGCCTGACTGGGTGGCGAGGAGGGCTCGCGTTGAGGGCTTGGACGAGGCGGCGCAGTGTGGCAGGGAAGGAACAGCCTGCCAGCAACGGTTGCCTCAGAGGCCTGCCAGGAGTCTCCAGGAAAGGGTAGGGGTGGGGGCGCGAAGCGGTGCGGTTGCCTCAGAGGAGCCCCGGCTTCGTTTGCTAGCTGGCCTGCGAGTGTGCGCGTCTGCAGCAGCAGCAGCAGCAGCAGGAGGAGGAGGAGGAAGCGGTGCTGCTGCGTTAATCTCGCCCTGTATTTATTTACTTCGTCCTCTCCCTTCCTGTGAGCCTCTTCCTCGACCAGGTCCACTCCCTCCCCTACCTGATAAGGGTGTCTGCTCTGCTCGCTCCGTTTGTGGCTGCTTCTGGAAGTCTTGTTTACCCCTCTCTGCGCTCCCTTCCTCACCCAAGGCAAATCATGGTGATGATCGTTGGATGAAGGGAGGGTGGGAAAAAGAGAGGCTTGTTATTTTTTTGGAACCTGCCCGCCCGCCCGCCTTTTTCCTTCCCCAGCTTTTCTCTGCCGTGGTTTGTATGAGGTGTGTGTGAAGGCGGGAGTAGGAGCCACGGCAAGAGGGGGGTGGAGAGGGGGAGGAGGGAGAGGAGGAGGAGGAGGGGGGAGAAGAACAGGGTGCGTCGCCGATAAGACCATGAGGAAATTTAACATCAGGAAGGTGTTGGACGGCCTGACAGCGGGCTCGTCTTCCTCCTCTTCGGCTACCTCCTCCTCGCAACAACAGCAGACTGCAACGCGGGAGAATGACATCCAGGAGACCCTACAGTCCGAGCACTTTCAGCTCTGCAAGGTGAATGCTGCAGCCCTTAACAACCGGTTGGGAAGAAATGGGGGGGAGGGAGGGAGGGACGGATGATGTAGCCATGATGAGTTCTGCAGGCTGTGGACTCCTGTGCTTCTAAAGCTGTCAATTTACATTAAAAAAATGGGGGAGGGGGTACAGGCGTGGGATATGCCTTGATGGCCCTTCCAATTTAAGAAGCATCTTCCTGCTTCAGTGACAATCTACCGAGTTGCAATTTAGGTTGTTCCTATATATGCATGAGTATATTTGAGGTAACTTCGGCCCAGGGAGAAAGGTCCAATCAGTGCTGCTCGGATAGAATGTCTAGTTGGCAGGATGAAAGGACAGGGTGCCAAATTCTCTGCATTATTGGCAGTACAGGTTTTGTGTAATCATTTAAATACTTTATCAGATTCTGTTCAGTGAACAGATATTGTGAATGTCCCTTTAAATTTTAGGATGGAGTGGGTGGGTGGAAGAGTTAGTGATAATATTTCTATTCAGATGAGGTGCAGATAATGTAGTTGGCATCTGAATACCAAAATGATGATGCAGCAGATTAATTCACCAGCTGTGCTAAACTGAAACACAAAATGATGAGAGTGTTAATGCTCATCCTCTCTACCTTTCCAACACCTGTGGCCTAAGCTGTTGTAGTTTGGCTTGCTTGTTGATTGAATATTTTTCTTGAACAGTGGGGCTGATCCTGACAATAAAGAAAACATTCTTCAACATCTGTTACATGAATTGTGTTTTCCCCCCTCCATACCCTCACACCCATTGGACTAACTATGTTCAGATATGAAACTTATATTTCATCAAAATGGTTTTGTATATGTGCGGATTTTCTTTGAAACATGCTTGTCATTGTCACAAAATGTTCAGCTGAGACAGGTTTATTTTTGTAAACCTGTCTCAGCTGAACATGCAGAGGAGGGCATGGTCTGCTATTGCAGTTCATAGAGGCAGAAATTTCTCTCTCTCTCTCTCTCTCTCTGTGTGTGTGTGTGTGTATAAGAGGTCTCTTGACATCTAGTTCAGAGTAGTAAGTTTGTGTCATTTAAGGCCTGCTTCTGAGAAATCACAATGGCTCTCTAAAGAGCTGTTTTAATAATTAGTGGTCATTTAATTTACAGGACTGACTACATCATCATATTTCTCTGAGACAATGTTAGATTAGTACAAATATTCTAACCACAGCTGTTTATTAGAAGGATTACAAATTAGACTAGGAATGTAATAAAGATGAGATGTGAATGGCGGATTGTATTCTGTACATGTACATAAGGATCAGAATGATGTTTCCTTTTTCTGTCTCCATTTTTATTAGAGCTGAGTATAGTGTACACATTTTCCCTTTGGTAAATATCTATTTAGATCTATATTCCTAAACATTTGTGTTTTTTAAGTGAAATAAGGTGAAGTCACTTTGCAATATGTTTACTTTTCTGTTTTTATTCTGCTGCCTGATTCACCATTGCTTCACTGCTCTGATTTCACAGACTGTACGCCATGGTTTCCCCTATCAGCCTTCAGCCTTGGCTTTTGATCCTGTTCAGAAGATCCTTGCTGTTGGGACACAAACTGGAGCTTTAAGGCTGTATCCTTTTACTGTGTTCTAAAAAAGAAAATTACCAAGAAGATTGCTCTTGTGTACTCTGTATTACTGAAGTTACTGTGACAAAATACTCTCCAAGTCAGGTATGCATTTGATTGTCCATGTGTGGGTATTCTTTTGAATTTACTTCTGTCTAACTGATGTGAGTATACACATATTGAAATCAATACGTTGTCAGTTTTTTTTCTGGGAAACCATGCTGCTTTAAAAGTTTGGTCTGTTTATAATGTATAATAAAGTTAAATCTGTATTGTAAACTTTGAGTGGGTAGACTTCAGGCTGATAGTATGTATTACTACTTTTGGTTTTTTGTTTTTTACTGAAACCAAGAGATCCAGAGTTTTGTACAAAAATATTCATATAGAAATAAGCTTTCTTGAGCACAAAATCTCAAATACCAGAAATTAAATGCCATTGTCTGCATAAAAAAACCACACTCATGGTTACCTGTTACGTTTTACATTTTGGCAGTACAGTATAAAGAGTGTATCTGTTGGGTGTATGTACCATTTTGTTGCTGCCAAAGTGAAACTGTTCAGAATCAAATTCTTACTGAAGTTTGAAAGTTATCAGTAATTCTAGACCATGTCTTGCTTGCAATCCAGAAAACTGAATACAGTTTTCATGGCCTGTTATTCATCTATAATGTTTTGGTTGGTTCTCGTTTTTTAAAAAATAAATAGCGGCCATAGTGGGAAATATATAGATTCTGTACAACAGTCGCCTTCCCCATTATAACTGGAAAAATAGTTCTGATTTATCTTGTGTTTGAAAAGAGGTAGTATTTTATTATAATTTTGAATGCACATTGTACATAAGGAATGCATCTTGTCTTGGTGCAATTTCTATTGTAAACGATTTGGTAGTTAATGTTGATTATCTAGATTTAAACAAAAAAAGGACAAATATTAAGCTCAGTTTCTTTATAGTTAAATTTTGAGAGATTATAAATGATTGTTTCCCCGAAAATGGGATCTAACCTGAAAATAAGCCCTAGTATGATTTTTCAGGATGCTTGTAATATAAGACCTACCCCAAAAATGAGCCCCAGTTAAGTGAAACCCCACCCTTCACCACTGTGCAGTATTGTGCAGCAACCAGACAATGACATGACTGTAAAATAAAACATCCCCTGAAAATAAGCCCTAATGCATTTTTCGAGCAAAAATTAATATAAGACCCTGTCTTATTTTTGGGGAAACATGCTATGTATTTTATGAGTTTATTATTAGTATTGATGAAATAGTATTTTTATTTTAAAAATTGATAGCAGTGATGTTTAGCATATTAACAGTAAGGGATTTAGAAATGTTAACTGACTGTATATCTTATGCACTAATGGAAAAAATGAGGAGCAGAAGGAGTAGCTGGCTCATGTAAATGGTTTGAGTAGACAGAATTGTTAATAAAAACAGTAGTGTTTATTCAGTACTTGTGGACACATAAACAAAAGTAATTCATTTGGAGTGAAAAACACAGCAGATCTGTTCAGCTGTGACAACACCTAAAATGTTAAAGGCCGCAATCCTGTCCACATTGAACTGAAATAAAGTTCTATTAAAATTCGTGAAACTTTGTTATTTGTTAATAAATAAATGATTTTTCTTTGAGAAACAGCTTTTTAAAACTGCAAAATAAACTTCTGAGTAAGCGTCAGTAGAATCAGACTGCACATCTAAAATAAAGAATACACTCTAAAACTTTGTGTCTTCAGTTGCAAGTTTTATGGGAGCTTTTCCCCTGTTAGAGCTACTTCTCTTTGAGCAAACCCAATAGTTTTGGCTTGTTAAATGGTTCCTTTTCACAAGGAATGTGCAGTGTTTCCTTTTTTACTTTGGAAGTAGTTGTATTTGCATAAGAAGAAAGTGCTTAAAAGGAAAGTCTTACTAAAAGCTCTTGCTTTTAAAGGTGAGTATCAGGGTCCACACAGTGACAGACCCTGATAAGAGGGTGGGTCATTGTGTGAAGGCTGGTGGTACAGGGTGGAGTAGGGCAAGTAGTAAGGAAGGGTATTGTGAAAGAATATCTTCAAGGCAATACAACTGGTGGTGGGTGTTTAACAATTGGGGGTGAGTTAGTGCAAATTAGTTCTTGGAGGGAAAATGTGGTAAGAGAATAATCAGCTTGCTAGTAGGTGGTTATTCTGTTGGGTCTTGAAATCCACATCCATGATGGAAGACTAGATTTTCAAATGCCACTCAGATTTTTAATCTGTGGCGTATTGTTGAAGCTGGTTGTTCTCAACAGTGAGTATTGGCAATTTTCAGTAGCTTCTACCAATGTTGGTGAGCATTATGTATATGGAAAAGAATAATGCAGACAGTTGTTGTCATATCTGTTTTTAAAAAATGAATTTTTGCAATAATGACAGAAGGACCTACTTGCCTGTATGGCCATCACCCTTTTCCTAATTTATTATCTATGCCCCTAAAGTGGGAGCACTTTAAACTGGATCTTTTTAAACCCTTAGAGTAGATAAATTGTGTTGAGCAACAAATTGCTTCCTTAGCATTAAAAAATACACTTTAATTAGACAACTTCCAAATGAATAGCTCAGAGCACAGAAAGAAGGGTAGTTGCATATCGCATATACAGTAGTTAACTGCTTTGTATTAGTGAAGTTTTATTCCATTCTCTACCAAGCATGGAATTTGCTGGAGATGGTCTTTGTGTAGTGAGATAAAAACCTCCTCTTCTTGCTGTGCACTGTATTTTTCTATGCTGTACATTTCAAATCTCAGGCCTATGGCCAAGAATTTTGCGCTGGGTAGCCTAAGTGTGATGAGGATGGGCAGCATAGTTGAATGAGAGATATGTAAGGTGGAGAACTTAAATGGAGCATTAAAGGACTCCCCATTCTCTGCTAGGGAATGAACAAGTGAATAGGAAAAGTAAGTGTAGGCCAGCGAGATCAATGGCCAATATGTTTTAGGATGAAGTATGGCCAGAGGAAGAAGTAACTGAGTTGCCATAGATGCCTCAGAGCTACAGGCATGCTGAGTGCTATCAGTTTTCAACTGCTTTTTCCTTTAATGATTGAGAACCTTTCCTCAGTTTGTGGAGAGATACCTCTTAACTCAGCAGGCATTTTTGCAGATACCAACATTGCACTTGTGCTGTAGCATCAGTATGGTGCAACTTTCCACCCTTTGCAATCTTCATTACCACTCTAAAACTGACTCTAGGGGTTTTTTAGATGCATTGGTACCTGAAATAGGAAGAGGAGACTGGTTCTGTTAGTGGTTGTCTCCCATTGAGCTCTGGCTGATGTATCTGAGGGTTTGTGAACTTACTTGCTGGATGTACTTCCTAGTGATGCTGTTTCAATTTCAGTGTAAACATTTCTACTGGCCATCTCACAACTGTGTTTCAGCACTGATAATTGATTCAGTAGTTACAAGAGTGCAGCAGTAATCTTGTGCTGGCAGAACAAATCAGCATTCTGTAAGACACTCTTAGCTAACTTTTTCAGAATCGTTGCCCCCACACCACTTTTCCCAGTGATGTTGCCTTTTCCAGCCAGTTCTGTACTGTCATTATATTTGCAAGGTAGGATAGCCTCACATTTACTCATTTTTGCTATAGTTATTGTTCAGACTTGGCTTGATAGAGCACCCACCCTTTCTGGTGATCTGTGGCATCTATAAGGCTCACCTCCAACACCGCATTCCAAATGAGCTGACCCCCCCGTCTTTCTTGGGGTGATAGATAGATAGATAGATAGATAGATAGATAGATAGATAGATAGATAGATAGATAGATAGATAGATAGATAGATAGATAGATAGATAGATAGATAGATAGATAGATATTCTCAGACTCCCTCTGACATATTGGCCAGAATCCTGTTGCTACTTGTATAAAGTTTGTGCAACTTGCTACGGCCCATTGTAGCTAAATGGGAAGATGTTGAGGTGCAGTTTTGAGTGCAACTGGCTCCTGTTCAAGTATCTTGTCAGTTAGCTGCAATGAGTTGTGGCAAGTTATGCAACCTTATACAAATACCAGTAGTGTTCTGTCGCCTTTTTTCCCTAGGAAGCTGGGCTGAGGGCGAAGGCCAGGTCTGTTTGCATGGATGCCTTGCTGAGTTTTTTTTCCTGGGCTTTCTTTTTGTCTCCTGACCACATGGCCTGGGGGTGGGGCCTAGGGGTGGGACTTCCTGCTTTAAAAGAGCGTGTCCCAGGACCTAGGACCCTTTTCCCTAGGAAGCCGGGCTGAGGGCAAAGGCCAGGTCTGTTTGCATGGATGCCTTGCTGAGTTTTTTTTCCCTGGGCTTTCTTTTTGTCTCCTGAGCACATGGCCTGGGGGTAGGGCCTAGGGGTGGGACTTCCTGCTTTAAAAGAGCGTGTCCCAGGACCTAGGACCCTTTTCCCTAGGAAGCTGGGCTGAGGGCGAAGGCCAGGTCTGTTTGCATGGATGCCTTGCTGAGTTTTTTTCCTGGGCTTTCTTTTTGTCTCCTGAGCACATGGCCTGGGGGTGGGGCCTAGGGGTGGGACTTCCTGCTTTAAAAGAGCGCGTCCCAGGACTAAGGACCCTTTTCCCTAGGAAGCTGGGCTGAGGGCGAAGGCCAGGTCTGTTTGCATGGATGCCTTGCTGAGTTTTTTTCCCTGGGCTTTCTTTATGTCTCCTGAGCACATGGCCTGGGGGTGGGGCCTAGGGGTGGGACTTCCTGCTTTAAAAGAGCGTGTCCCAGGACCTAGGACCCTTTTCCCTAGGAAGCTGGGCTGAGGGCGAAGGCCAGGTCTGTTTGCATGGATGCCTTGCTGAGTTTTTTACCTGGGCTTTCTTTTTGTCTCCTGACCACATGGCCTGGGGGTGGGGCCTAGGGGTGGGACTTTCTGCTTTAAAAGAGCGTGTCCCAGGACCTAGGACCCTTTTCCCTAGGAAGCTGGGCTGAGGGCGAAGGCCAGGTCTGTTTGCATGGATGCCTTGCTGAGTTTTTTTTCCTGGGCTTTCTTTTTGTCTCCTGAGCACATGGCCAGGGGGTGGGGCCTAGGGTTGGGACTTCCTGCTTTAAAAGAGCGTGTCCCAGGACCTAGGACCCTTTCCCCTAGGAAGCTGGGCTGAGGGCGAAGGCCAGGTCTGTTTGCATGGATGCCTTGCTGAGTTTTTTTCCCCCTGGGCTTTCTTTATGTCTCCTAACCACATGGCCTGGGGGTGGGGCCTAGGGGTGGGACTTCCTGTTTTAAAAGAGCGTGTCCCAGGACCTAGGACCCTTTCCCCTAGGAAGCTGGGCTGAGGGCGAAGGCCAGGTCTGTTTGCATGGATGCCTTGCTGAGTTTTTTTCCCCCTGGGCTTTCTTTATGTCTCCTAACCACATGGCCTGGGGGTGGGGCCTAGGGGTGGGACTTCCTGTTTTAAAAGAGCGTGTCCCAGGACCTAGGACCCTTTTCCCTAGGAAGCTGGGCTGAGGGCGAAGGCCAGGTCTGTTTGCATGGATGCCTTGCTGAGTTTTTTTCCTGGGCTTTCTTTTTGTCTCCTGAGCACATGGCCTGGGGGTGGGGCCTAGGGTTGGGACTTCCTGCTTTAAAAGAGCGTGTCCCAGGACCTAGGACCCTTTTCCCTAGGAAGCTGGGCTGAGGGCGAAGGCCAGGTCTGTTTGCATGGATGCCTTGCTGACTTTTTTTTCCTGGGCTTTCTTTTTGTCTCCTGAGCACATGGCCAGGGGGTGGGGCCTAGGGGTGGGACTTCCTGCTTTAAAAGAGCGTGTCCCAGGACCTAGGACCCTTTTCCCTAGGAAGCTGGGCTGAGGGCGAAGGCCAGGTCTGTTTGCATGGATGCCTTGCTGAGTTTTTTTTCCCCTGGGCTTTCTTTATGTCTCCTAACCACATGGCCTGGGGGTGGCGCCTAGGGGTGGGACTTCCTGTTTTAAAAGAGCGTGTCCCAGGACCTAGGACCCTTTTCCCTAGGAAGCTGGGCTGAGGGCGAAGGCCAGGTCTGTTTGCATGGATGCCTTGCTGAGTTTTTTTTCCTGGGCTTTCTTTTTGTCTCCTGAGCACATGGCCTGGGGTTGGGGCCTAGGGGTGGGACTTCCTGCTTTAAAAGAGCATGTCCCAGGACCTAGGACCCTTTTCCCTAGGAAGCTGGGCTGAGGGCGAAGGCCAGGTCTGTTTGCATGGATGCCTTGCTGAGTTTTTTTTTCCTGGGCTTTCTTTTTGTCTCCTGACCACATGGCCTGGGGGTGGGGCCTAGGGGTGGGACTTCTTGCTTTAAAAGAGCGTGTCCCAGGACCTAGGACCCTTTTCCCTAGGAAGCTGGGCTGAGGGCGAAGGCCAGGTCTGTTTGCATGGATGCCTTGCTGAGTTTTTTTCCTGGGCTTTCTTTTTGTCTCCTGACCACATGGCCTGGGGGTGGGGCCTAGGGGTGGGACTTTTGCTTTAAAAGAGCGTGTCCCAGGACCTAGGACCCTTTTCCCTAGGAAGCCGGGCTGAGGGCGAAGGCCAGGTCTGTTTGCATGGATGCCTTGCTGAGTTTTTTTTTCCTGGGCTTTCTTTTTGTCTCCTGAGCACATGGCCAGGGGGTGGGGCCTAGGGGTGGGACTTTCTGCTTTAAAAGAGCGTGTCCCAGGACCTAGGACCCTTTTCCCTAGGAAGCTGGGCTGAGGGCGAAGGCCAGGTCTGTTTGCATGGATGCCTTGCTGAGTTTTTTTTCCTGGGCTTTCTTTTTGTCTCCTGAGCACATGGCCTGGGGGTGGGGCCTAGGGGTGGGACTTCCTGCTTTAAAAGAGCGTGTCCCAGGACCTAGGACCCTTCTCCCTAGGAAGCTGGGCTGAGGGCGAAGGCCAGGTCTGTTTGCATGGATGCCTTGCTGAGTTTTTTTCTCCTGGGCTTTCTTTTTGTCTCCTGAGCACATGGCCTGGGGGTGGGGCCTAGGGGTGGACTTCCTGCTTTAAAAGAGCGTGTCCCAGGACCTAGGACCCTTTTCCCTAGGAAGCTGGGCTGAGGGCGAAGGCCAGGTCTGTTTGCATGGATGCCTTGCTGAGTTTTTTTTCCTGGGCTTTCTTTTTGTCTCCTGAGCACATGGCCTTGGGGTGGGGCTAGGGGTGGGACTTCCTGCTTTAAAAGAGCGTGTCCCAGGACCTAGGACCCTTTTCCCTAGGAAGCTGGGCTGAGGGCGAAGGCCAGGTCTGTTTGCATGGATGCCTTGCTGAGTTTTTTTTACTGGGCTTTCTTTTTGTCTCCTGACCACATGGCCTGGGGGTGGGGCCTAGGGGTGGGACTTCCTGCTTTAAAAGAGCGTGTCCCAGGACCTAGGACCCTTTCCCCTAGGAAACTGGGCTGAGGGCGAAGGCCTGGTCTGTTTGCATGGATGCCTTGCTGAGTTTTTTTCCCTGGGGTTTCTTTTTGTCTCCTGAGCACATGGCCTGGGGGTGGGGCCTAGGGGTGGGACTTCCTGCTTTAAAAGAGCGTGTCCCAGGACCACACGCCTAACGGTGCGCGAAATTCTCAAATTTTGTATCTGGCCTCAATATGGTAAATAGGAAGCCAATTAGATTTGCATAAGCCTGGGAGTCTGGAAAGTTTTAAGGATCGGATTGTACTTGTGCACTATTAAAGAGCAGGCCGGGTAGGTGGGGCTCGTCAGCCATGGAAGGCAGCCCATCTAGGAGAAGGAAAACTCCGATTTCAAACCTCCACTGCCTTGTGGCTATATCCATTCATGGAAAAGGCTTCAGGAGTTAACCTAGAGGCAAAATCTGGAGCTGGAGTCCCGAAGACAGTTCATGTCATTCTGCCAACTCCTGCGATGTTGCTGGAACCAGTCGTATTGGCTCTTGCCTTTCCATTGGACCATTTCAGCAATGTGGAGAGGGGGGATCTGCTGCTTGGGTAACAGCCTATCCTCCACATTACCTTACCCGGGCTTCATGTTCTGGAGAGGACACTCCTCGATTCAGAGCATGTTACCATAGTCTCTTGAGACTGAAGGATGCCTATGGATGTTTAGGACTGAAATCGTTCTTCTTTGCAATACAATCATGCCATCCCATTCTTCATGAAAAAATAAACTACAGACTGTCAAACTGCATTTCAAAGTGTGGATCATCTCATAAGCTTCCTTGAAATTGGGAAACCATAATCTTATTTAAAGAGAAGAATGAGTAGTTCTTCTATATCTCTGTTTGATAGAAAATTTTTGTGCAAAGAGCTTGCTGAGGAGTGACTTTCACCAGGGACAAGTAGGAAGCCACTTCTGGTAGGCTTCAAATGTTCAGTAGTAGTTGCTTAATGTAATTGGGTCAGAATAATAATCTTTTTCAGGGAAAACATTGATTGATTAACATTTTTCCCAGCTAAAAATACTTGTGTGTTTTATTAATTCACGGTTTCCCAACCTGGAAGTCATGACTCCCAAGGGGGTCACAAAGTATTTTCTGGTGGGTTGCCACAGTTATTTTTAGTTGCAATTAATTTAATATATTTATATTTAATATAGTACAGTCAAACCTTGACCTATGAACGTCCCTACCTACGAACATTTCCACTTACGAATGGCTCCGATTGCAAACATTTGTATCGATTTGTGAATGGAGCCTCGACTTACAAATGGAAAAAGGCAAGGGAAAAGGGAGGGAAATTGAAAACCCAGCCTCCCAGGGCTTGCCCAGCACCATTTTTGAATTTCCCGCCCTTTCTCTCTGCCTTTTTCCATTCGGAGACTTGCTCAGCACCATCGGAGGACTTGTGGGGGACCTCTGAAAGCGGCAATCGCTGCGTGGGGGGACCCCCGCCAGTCCTCCAATGGTGCTGGGCAAGCCTTCGGAAGTCTCTGAAAGCGCCAATCGTGGCTGCAGGGGACCCCCGCCAGTCCTCCAATGGTGCTGGGCAAGCTTCCAAAGGCTTCCCCTGCGGAGGTCCCCCCACGCAGCGATCACTGCTTTCAGAGGCTTGCCCAGCACCATTTTTGAATTTCCCGCCCTTTTCCCCTGTGTCTGATGGTGCTGGGCAAGCCCCAGGAGGCATCTGAAAGTGATGATTACTACAGGGGGCCGCCAGTCTGATGCACTCCCTGCCCGTACCTGGTGTGGGTCTACTCATGAGTAAGCACCGCCAAAGGCCCTGGGCAGCTGCGCAAGAGGAGAAAGGAGAAGCGGCCGGGTGCTGGTGCTTTGGTAGGGAGGCTTCGGACCGGTAAGGCACTGCTGTTTTTTCTTTTTAAAAAGTTGTTCTGGGTGGGTTTTGGAGGGTAGGTCTGGGCTGGGGGGGTATGTTTCTGTGGTGTTGGGTTTTTTTGTGATTTTTTTTTTTTTTTTTTTTTGCAGTCCCAGCGCGGGACTTGTTCAAATGTTTATTTTTGGATGTTTTTGTTTTGTATGTGTGTGCCTTGCCGTCCCAGCGTGGTACTGCAAGTGTTTTATTTTTATTTCTTTTTTTGGGGGGTATTTTTTTCTTTGGCTGGAATGGATTAAGGGGTTTTCAATGCATTCCTATGGGAATGCATAGTTCGACATACGAACGTTTCGATGTACGAACGTTAATCCGTAACGGATTAAATTCGTAAATCGAGGTTTGACTGTATGTGTAATGCTGTTTTACAGTGGATCCTTGACTTACAGACGGCTTGACTTGCAGACTTTTTGAGTTACAGACTTCTCTGGCCGCAAAATTTAGGTTTGACTTGCAGCCTGAGAATTGACTTACAGACCAGAAAAAAACCAAAATGGAACAAAAACGGCCTGTTACGGGATTAATCGGTTTTCAATGCACTGTAGGTCAATGGAGACTTGACCTACAGACTTTTTGACTTGAGAACCGGCTTCCAATACGGATTAAGTTCTCAAGTCAAGACCCCACTGTATTTTAATCCTCTTGGTCCACTGACAGATAAATTTAATCTGAACTGAAATTACAGGCAACCTAGAGTTCTTACTTATTTGTGTACCTCTTTGGGTGGATTTTTCTTTTATGCATGTGCATTACTCCCCCCCCTTTGAAAGAGATGCTTTTGCTCATTTCTCTCTGCTCCTCCACATCCTCCTTTGGAGGACTGATGTCAGTCCTTCGGACCCCACATTGGCCTGGCTCAAAGAAACTTGAATGAGACGAGCACATAGTGCATGCTGGGAAAATTGATACCTGAGATGGCAGCGGGATTGAAAAGTTGTTGCTGCCACTGCAGTGGCACCTTTTGCTCTGCCTGAGTTGCCTGTTTGGCCGCTGCGACAATGGCAGCACTATGAAGGGAGAGGAGACCTGAACAGGGAGATGCTTCCAGGCTCCTGAGTCATGGAGGAGAAAGGCAAGAAGGGCAAAAAGGTGAGGGAGGAGAACCAGGTAGGGGTGTGAAGAAGATGTTTATTTAGGATTGAGGGGAAGGGGTTCTTCACTCAGGAAGCTTTTTGAGTGAGGAGGAGCCATGAAGGGAAGGTTGTTCCACACCCAGAAAAATAAATTTAACTCAGTGTATTGACATTTTTTCCTTCTTAATCTTTTTCTGGTAGAGGCAGATTTACAGTTCCATCCATAATTATGTATTATTATATTAAAATTAATGTATTAGGATATAATTATATTCTGAAAAAAAACCTCATTTGCATCTCTCAGTTTTTAAATGGTCTCTCAAGCTTTCACTCCACTTTTTTCAGTTCATATGGAGCTGGGGAGGAGTATTGTGAACTTTGCCTTTGTGTGCTAGATTAGTGTCCAGATCAGTACATTTTTTGTTTTTGCTATTAACAACCAAAAAAGTTGTGGACTCCTAGCGTAGTTTTATTTGCTAAAGTTAACTGCTGTACCTTATGGTGCTTTAATAACTGTACTGTGCTAAAGACAGCATTTTCCTTCCTGTGTGAAGAAAGAAAAAAGAGGAAAAGAAATAGATTCTTAATTAAATACCTGCTGGGGAACAAAGATGTGAATTCAAAGTACATCAGACCAATATTAAGTTCATGGTTGTTAAACAGGCACAACTATACTTGAACTTTTGGGTGAAAACGGATAAAACCAGGATTTATTGCTTTAGGAAAATCATTCCTTTTTTGTACAGGAGGAGGAATCTGCTAGAAAGAGTACATTTGGGGTGCAGTCAGATGGGTATTTGCCCTGTTGTTTGGTCTGCTGCAAGAACAGGCTGATTCACTCTTTTCAGGCAATCACACAGTGTAATTGCTGAAGCAAAACAGCCCATCCTCAGAGCACCTCTACTTTCACCTTTCTGGGTTCCTGAAGCTGAAAAGCTTCTACTTTGTGTATGTGTATAGGATCACTTTTTTATTTATTTCCAGCATGTGTGATCACTGGAAACAAACCAAAGTGAGCTTGTGGCTATCCGTTTGCTTTCTGATGTCAATTTTGCCAATATCATGAAGTGGCTTAAGAAGAAAGAAAATATAGAGAAATTAAACAGTTCTCTGCTCCATGGAAGCGGAGCGTAAATGACTTTAAAAAAGCAACTGTGGCAGTGCTGATGGTGTGTGTCATTATGAAAAAAACAAAACAAGACATTTAAAACTTCCTCTCAGAAGTGGGTAGAGACAGGAGGGCCCAAGAGAAGAGATTTCTGACACAGTGATAAAATCATACTAAATAGGGAACACATACTGAATAAAGTTTATAAGACACCCCCCCCAAACTTTTCTAACCCCAAAATTAAGAAAACTTAGCTCTAAGTATTCAACCTCTGGGCTCAGAATGCTCTGACATTAGGAGGTCCTGTTGCGTCTGAGCCTACAGGCTCCACCTACAGCGAGGTGTGTTCCAGTTGGTTGTTCAGCATCAGCTGAGGTCAGTTCCATAAGGCTCCTGATTGGAGGAAGCTAAGCCTCGTGATTGAAGGAAGCCTGCTTACAGAAGCAAGATATGGGCCGTCTTGTTCTCTTCTCAGCTTACTTCCGTGTATAAGATGCCCCTCAATTTTTAGTGTAATGATTTTAGGAAAAAGTAGCATCTTATACAGTAAAAACTTCATTTCTCCACTCCTCCATGAACAGGGGAAGGAAGCAGAATTTTTTTTAACCAATTAGGAAGCCATGAGCTGTATCACTTTTAGATTTTTTTAACATGAAATCTTCCTTCTGGAAGCAGGAGGAAACAGGAAGGATCAGGATGGACCCCCTCCCTTCTTAAAGGAGCCGGACCAAATAGAATTGAGAAGGTCTTCCTGGACCTCATAATATCTTAATACAGTGATTGGTCTTAACACTTATATCATCAGTCCTGCCATCTTGCTCTTATATTATTTTAATTAATATTGCTTGAATTTTGTCGATTGTTTTTATTTAATTTTGACTTTATAACTGTTATGATTATTGCTTTGAATCATTCCTGTTGTCTTGTTTGTTTAATATATAAACCACCCAGAGTGGCCTTGGCAGCCAGGTGGGCGGTATGGAAGTCAAATAAATAAATAAATAAAATTGAAGTATGTATATCATTTGGATGCAATGATTGCACCAAATGCTACACCCGACTGCCGCCCAACCTCAAGCAACCCTATTTAACTCACACCAGCCTACCCCAAATGAGCTCATGCAGACAAATCCTTGCTTACAGAAGTCCCTATAGCTAGCACCTCTTTGTATAAATTTGCTAAGCAATTACAGAAAGGTCATG
This sequence comes from Pogona vitticeps, assembly GCF_051106095.1. Classification (NCBI taxonomy): domain Eukaryota; kingdom Metazoa; phylum Chordata; class Lepidosauria; order Squamata; family Agamidae; genus Pogona; species Pogona vitticeps. Next base: position 76,005,794 of record NC_135783.1, on the reverse strand, counting down.
TGAGCCTGTTCCTTCTAAAATAAAGAAGCTGGAAGTAGGCTCAAGAGATGAGTTAAAAATAAGTCTTAAATCATGAGAGTACCTTACATAAACAAAGGAATATCTTAAAAAGACCACAGGGGAGACAAGACAACTAAACTCATCTATTTATCTGTTGCTTTTCACTAGGTCATGGGTTAGTGCTTTTACTTCCAATATAAAAAAAATTGCCAAGGTTCAGTAATTTTGGTGAGAAAATATTTTTATGAAGATTGCTGTAGGATAGTTACTTGGCCATCAAGTGATCAAAGAGGTTAGTATTAGTGCAGTGGGAACGAGCAGATCTGTCTTGTTTTATTCCATGCAGAGATCTCATCTTGGTTATCAGTGATGGGAGTTTTCAAGAAAAAATTGAAGTGGCAAATTTTGCAGTGCCTTAAATAGAATGTAATCTTATTTTATGTATTTAATAAATTTTATGTATTTAATTACAGTAAATACATTTAATGTATTTAATTTAATATATGTACAAAACAAAACTTACAAAAAGATTATCAGCCAGTAAGTATTTGAATAGAAATATTTGATACAGTAATTAGTATACAACTAGAGTTGTATATCTAGTTTCAAATCTTTAGTCATGGTGTGACCTTTGGCCAGTGATACACTCTTAGGCTTACCGAAGCAAGATCAGGTTATACCTTTACAGTATTAGAGCACATAACCCCCCTGTTATAGCAGCTGCATTACCTGCCAATCAGTTGCTGGGCACAATTCAAAGTGCTGGTTTTAACCTATAAAGTCCTAAATGTCCTGGGTCCAAGCTATCTCAAAGACCATGTCTCCCATTATAAGCCAGGTCAGTTGTTAAAATAATCAGGAGAGGCCTTTCTCTCGGTCCTGCCACCTTCACAGGTGCGTCTGATGGGGGCATAGGAGAGGGCCTTCTCTGTTACTGCTTCCAGACTTTGGAACTCTCTCACACAGGAGTCCAGGCTAGCCTCATCTTTGCTGTCCTTCCGCAAGCAGGCAAAGACCTTGGTCTTCATTCGGGCAAGCCTTTTCACAGTACTGTAACTAACCTGTGTGTGATTTTTTTAGATGGATGGTTATGCATTACTTTGACTGGATTTTTCGTACTAGTTGTGTTTTCCATTTCTCAGTGTGGCATTGTTTTTTTAATTATATACTTTTGTTCTTAGTTTAATATTTCCTTTTAATGATGTAAGATGCCTCTTTACTCTTTGTTCTTAGCTTTAAATATTGTCTTTTAATGATGTTAACCACCATTCTATACTTATTGTCTTCAACTTTAAATATTGTCTTTCACTGTTGTAAGATGCCTTGGATCCTTTTTAAGGATAAAAATGAAACATGTGAAAGTTCCCAAAGTGATGGCAGATCTCCATGCCAGGTCTGCTTCTTAAAAATGACTTATAAAAAGCAGGCTGCAAACACAAATCAGGAATGTAGGTTTCAAATTCCACCCCTGGGGCTGTTGTTTGGATTTTCTTACCCAAGTCACCAAAGAAGGTGGCTAAAACCACTGTAACTAGCAAAACATGTCTTTAAATAAAACAACTTTGAAGATCTCAGGTAATAAGTACTACTAAAAATTAGCTTTAAATAATTCTGATTTAACTAATATCTTAAAAACTGAGAGGGAATGTACCTGGCAAACCTTTATTGGAAGTTTGTTCCAGAGTATAAAAATATTGTAACTATCAGTTTTCCATATGCTGAGATGCTTACGCCATTAAACGACGAAATCGCTTGACAATGCCTTTTTTAATACACCTACACAGTTTAATATTTTTAGAGCACATCTGATAGGTACATCCTATTTAAGCATTTATTGGCTGAAATCCTATTGGTATAAATTTATGTCTAGCAACTAGGATAATGCCATCAGCCAGTGATAGTAATATTTATTTTACTTTAATTCAAAGCTTTCTGTTCACCTCTTCTGGTTACAAAGCTTTTTATGGCTTCCTTTTGTCCTTGGAAAGCCCTCCTCCCTTAGGAGTGAGAGAAGAGTAGTGAACCCCTTAGAATGGACTGTCGTGGTGTATCTCCGCAACCAAGGTGGAGGGAGGAAGGTGATCCGACACGGTCCTATCTGCAACACGCCGCCCCTGGAGGGGGGGGCTGGGCGAGACACCCATGTTGTGGAATGCTGTGCGCCGTGAGGAGTACCCCGATGCAGCTGATGACCAATCGCGAACGTTTTGGTCCAGCACTGATGTGAGAGATGGACTGTGTACCCCTGGATCAAAGATGCTGAGTTATGGAATAATTCCTGAGTTAAGCAGTTTTGACCCGTTTGATCTTGCTAGTAAAGAAGCAGAAGAGAATAAAGTTACAGTTGTTGAACAGTTCAAATTGCCTCCGTCTCTCATTCCCACCAAAATGAAGGAGCCGTCACCAATTCAAGAAGAATCCAATCACATAGGAAGACTGATTAAAGTAAATTAAATATGACTTTTATGGGATGATGGCATCATCCTAGTTATAAGATGTGTGTATCAGGCTTAGGTGTAGCTACTGTGGATCACCACTCTCTTTTGGCCCAACTGTTTTTGTAAGATACCCTGGGAAATTTTTCAAAGGTGGAATATATGTTATCTGAAATAATACAAATGTGTCCAGCTTTATAGTGATGTAATTATTTACTAGTGTTGTCAATAATTTTAAACAAACTGTTTTTCTGCAAGTAGAAACTTCAGATTAATTTTAATTTGTTTAAAAAATGTATTGCACTTGGAAATGCATAAAATCTTCAAGGTAATTTGAATCACAAATTTTGTTTTGGTTGCTTAGAGCAAAAGAACAGTTGTGCTGGATTAGATTATACCCCAATTTAGTCCGTCGTTCTGTTTACACTCTGTGAAGAATCATTTCCTCAAATGGGCTAGAATCTCCAATCTATCTGCTTCAACTTCAGAGTTGTCAAAGAAATATAAAGGCTTCCCCTTATCTGCTGTCCCAAATTTCATTGCTTCATATTCCTCAAATGTCTCTCCTTACTCACCTTTTTTCAAAGTTCAGTTTTGTAATTTCCCTCAAGGTGGAAATTACTGAAGCTTCTTTGTCCACTTGATTTTCTTTTTCAGCTCTCATTTTGGCTCAACAATGTTCTGTTTCAGAAGTAGTGACTAGAAATTTACTTGTATGATGTGGTTGCACAATAGGTTTATATAGTGCCAAGTGATATAGACACTTAAATTTTTTATTGTTTTTCTAATTATGCCCAGCATTAAATTTAGCATCCACTTCATATCTGTTTACATTGGACCATATCAGCTACAGTGGTGCCTCGCATAACGAGCGCCCCATTTAACGACGAATCCGCATAGCGATGCGGATTTTGCGATCACATTGCGATGCTCCCTATGGGGATTTTTTCCCATAGGTCCCATTTTTCCCCCAGCTGACCGGTGGGGGCTTCGGAAGGACTGTGGGGGAGGGCTCACCTTCTCCCGCTCCACCTCCTCTTCCTCCAAGGAGGAGGCGGCGAGCGCTCAGCCCAGGGCCGGCGGCGAGCGGCGCTTTGGCCGGCTTGCTCCTCCCGGGGCGGCGGCAGGGGAAGGGAAAGGGTCGGGCACCTGGCTCCCCGTCTCCCGCTTCACCTCCTCCTCTTCCTCCGGAGGCTCCTTCTGAAGCGCCCGCTGGCCAGCTGGGGGAAAATGCTGGCCGGCGCTTCGGAAGGAGCATGGGGGAGGGCTCCCCTGCGCTCCTTCCGAAGTGCCCGCCGGCCAGCTGGGGGAAAATGGCAGCTGATTGGCGGTTCCAAATGGCCACCCGCTGTTTTCTGGATGGATTCCTTGCTTACCAAGGCGGCGAAAATGGCTGCCCCTGTGGAGGATCTTCACTGAACTGTGAGTTTTTGCCCCCTAGGAACGCATTAAACAGGGTTGAATGCGTTCCTATGGGGTTTTTCTTTCCGTTTAGCGATGTTTCCGGATAGCGATGTTAATCCTGGAATGGATTAACGTCGCTACGCAGGGCACCACTGTATTTTAATGTCAGTTGCCCAGTTTGTGGAGGGCATGTCCTAGAGCTTTTCACAATCTTTGTTTTGTTGTTGCCACCTTAAACAACTTATTTTCGCCTGTGTTATTTATGGAGAATTTAGAAAGTCACTATTCCTAATTCTGTGACCCCAATAAAGTACAGTCAACCCTTGACTTCCGAACGTCCCTAGATACGGACTTTTTGATTTACAAACAGCTCCGTTGGCAAAAATTGGCATCGACTTGCGAATGGAGCTCGACCTATAAATGAGGTCGAGGCTCAGTTCGCACGTCAATGCCATTTTTTGCCAACGGAGCTGTTCGTAAATGGCTCCCTGCAAAAAGGCAGGGAGAAAGGGCAGGGAATTTGAATTTCCAGCCCTTTCTCCTTGCCTTTTTGCCTTTGGAGCTCTCAAAGGGCTTTCCGCACGACATTGGAGGAAGCCCTTTGGGAGCTCCGAAGGCACCCATCATGGCGGCAGAGACCCCCAGGGAGGTCTCCCATGGTGGTGATCAAGCCTTGGGAGACCTCCCTGGGGGTCCCCACCGCCACGATGGGCACCTTCAGAGGTCTCAAAGGGTCCCCCCCCCCGACATTGGAGGAAGCCCTTTGAGACCTTCGAAGCCAAAAAGGCAGAGAGAAAGGGCGGGAAATTGGAATTTCCAGCCCTTTCCCTCTGCTTTTTTGCCTTTTGAAATTCTGGAATGGATTAATTCCATTCCCATGCATTTCAATGGGAAATGGTACTTGGACTTACGAAATTTTCGATATACGAACATCGTTCCAATATGGATTAAGTTTTGTAGTCGATGTACCACTGTAGTCAACACTGGCCTGTGTTGTAAAAAAAAAAAGGTAACTTATTCCAGCTCTCTCCTTATTGTTCTCTAACTAGTTTCTACTAGGCAAAATTATTTTTCCTCTCATGACTGCTAAATTTGTTAAGGATCATTGGAGAGGGGCTTTGTCAAATGGAAACAGTGTCAGCTGGACTACTTGTTTAAAAGGCTATTGAGACAGAACCTAAATTTGCAGAAGCCATGCTGGGACAGCAGGACTTGTGTTTCTGTATACTTGACAATTATTTTATTTACACTTTCCACTGATTTACAAGGAACCAGATTTAAGTATACAGTAGTGCCTTGACTTACGAACGCCCTGACCTAGAAGCAATTTAACTTACAAACAGCTCCGGATGCTAAATATTGCTTTGAGTTACAAACGGAGCTTTGACTTATGAATGAAAAAAAAGCGGCAGAGGCGGGAAAAGCACGCATTTTGAACTTTCAGTTAACTGTTGGCCAGCGAAGAGGCTGCTTGTGTGTTACCTCACTCATCCCAGCGGTTAGAGAGTGTGGAGAGAGACTTCGTACTGCCTGGGACTGCGTTGTGCTACCTGGTACAGTACTGCCTGGTACAGTACTGTACTGTACGGCCTGTTTTTTTTTTTTTGACTTTTTATTTTTGAATTTTTGACTTTATTTTTTTAAAAACAGAGAGACTGCCTGTTCTGAGTGAGTACACTGCATTTACTACAGGTTTTTTTGCATCTTGGGAGAAAATTTTTTCGGAAAGGTTTTTGCTAGCTGCTGGGATCTAAAATGGAGTGTACGTAGTCATTTGCCTTTAAAATCGGAAATGCTTTTCCAAACGTTTTTTGCTCACTCATGGGGTTTAAAATGCAAGTCTCTTCCCCCTCCCCCCCAATTGTCTTCTCTCTTTATGCTCTCTTTTTGTGACGAGGAGTTCTGTGCTGGAAGAATGCTTGGTGATTATTGATGCAAGCAGGCTGTAAAATGCAGTTTAGACTCAAGTCTCCCCCCTCCCCCCATTGTCTTCTCTCTTTCTATGCTCTCTTTTTGCAATGAAGAGTGCTGTACTGGAATAATGGTTGCTGATTGTTGGTGCAAGCAGGCTTTAAAATGGAGTGTAAACTCATGTCTCTCCCCCCCCCCCCCGCATGCTCTCTTTTTGTGATGAGGAGTTCTGATCTGGAAGAATGCTTGCTGATTGTTGGTGCAAGCAAGCTTTAAAATGCAGCTTACACTCAAGTCTCTACCTCCCCCCTGCTCTCTTTCTGTGATGAGGAGTTCTGTGCTTGAAGAATGATTTCTGATTGTTGGTGCAAGCAGGCTTTAAATGCAGTTTATGCTCTCTATGCTCTCTTTTTGTGATGAGGAGTTCTGTGCTGGAAGAATGCTTGCTGATTGTTGGTGGAACCAGCCAACCATCTCTGTATTTTGATGCCATATTTGCATATTATAGCTCTCTCTTATTATGTCTGATGAAGTAGACTTGTACACAAAAGCTCACATTAAAAATAACAGTCTTTAAGACGCCATCACATTTTTGTTTTTTTTAATTAGCTTTTAAAATCCTTTTTAATTTTGTTTTCACCTATGATGGAAAAGTGTGTTGGCTATGTGGTAGTCTTAAATTATTCTGTATGATAAGAGTAAGGAACAGTTCATAAATTATTGCTAAAGTTATTATACCCATTGGTGAATTTGAAGAATGCTTTCTTTATTACAGTTGTAATATTAAGTGGACCATAGTAGGTCTTATTGTGGTTTTTCAGTTTTGTTCACAAAGTAACAGTTACATTCACCAGGTGTTAATTTGTACTTTGACCAGCATGTTTGCCTAAGCCAGATCCCAAATGTCAAATTAACACTTGTATCAGGTGTTAATTTTTACCTTCACCAGAGCATTTGCCAAAGTCAGATCCTAAAATGACAGAATAGAAATCCGGTAATGTCTGTTAATGTGTATGAGCAGTGTGACCCAGGAGTTTGTATATCAGGATTATTTAGCTTTTGAAATGCATTAAATACATTTGAAGCTTATACAATTTGTAGTTGATATCCCTAGTGACTGTATAGGTTTGTAGTAGATTCAGTTTTAAGAAGAGTTTGTTCAAGGGGCAGCATTACAAGTGTCTTTCCTCTCCACACACCCTAGCCTTTTTTGAGGCAGACCTCCCTAATGGTCATGGAGTATATAGACTGTCTTTGACACTGTAAGGATTTACCATGGCAGGAGCATATTGAGGGATGATGTTTTCACTATGTTCAACAGTAAGAGGTAGGTGCGAGAGCGATCTGGCTGTGACATGTTTCATCCCATTGACTGTCAACTGCTCTGTATGGACAGGTGGGTGTCTCCCTCCCTTGTTGTTCCGTGTACATCTCTCTCAAAGCTGTGTACTCAGTGGACAAGGATAAGAGCAGGCCTTTCTTTGGTAAATAGTATATGATAGATGTGCTCCCTGCTAGAACTGACAAACAACTCTAAGCAGTATGTGAGTATAATTCCAATCAGACTTTAAAGCCCCAAAGCGGGGGGGGGGGGGGGCTGTAACCATAGTGAGGGCAAGGCATTAACAAAAATTCCACCTCCTGAATTTTCCCCACTTGAATGTCAATTTGTGAAGAGATGTTTGCAGTCATCTTCAGTTGAACACATTGGACTGGATATGCTTGCAAGCATATTTTCAAACTTTTGCACAGAACACAAAAAGTTATGACTGACATTGATGTCGATGGGAAAGTCTCTGTGTTGAGGACTTGAAGACATTCCCACTATGCGTTCAGGCTGTTATGTTTGAATGTAGCTTCTGTTTGAAGGTTGTAGCATGTTGAAAGTACATGCAGTCCACCTTGTATGGAGTCAGGTGCAGTGGTGCCTCGCATTACAATGTTAATTCGTTCCAGCGAAATTGCTGTAGAACGAAAACATTGTAAAGCAAAATTTAAAAGCCCATAGAAACACATTAAAACCTGTTTAATGCATTCCAATGGGCTTAAAACTCACCGTCCAGCAAAGATCCTCCATAGGCCGGACATTTTCGCTGCCTGTCTTGTGAGGAATCTGTCCCTAAACACAGCGGGGAGCCATTTTATTTACCCGGTGGCCATTTTGAAACTGCCAATCAGCTGTTGGAAAATTGTCGTTTTGCGAACAATTGGTTCCCAAAGCAGGGAACCGATCATCGGAAAGTGAAATTTCCCTATAGGAAACATCGTTTTGCGATCACAAAAGCGATCACAAAAAGTTCATCGCAATGCGACTTCATCGTTAAATGAAGCGATCGTAATGCGAGACACCACTGTATTTTTGCTAGACTGATTAGTTGGTAATGTGCTATAAAAAATACAGAACACAATATGTAGAGAGTAGAAATGGGCAAAATTGAACAGACATCATGACTGTAAGGCATAGGTCGGGGAACAGGGGTAAATTACCCCAAATGGGATAAAAGTGAAAATCCTGGGGGTAATGAGCAGGCTGCTACCCCCCTCCCACCCACCCACCCCCACCCTCTGCAGCCAAAGCTTTAATTGTAAACCACCTCTCCCTGTTACTTCCTTTGTTGCAGCAGGGCACTCCTAAATGCTCCGTTCTTTTAGACTGATCGGGAGATAAACTCCTTGATTGGTTGCACCTGGGGATTAGCCCCAGGCAATCAATCAGTCCGGGGCTTCTGAATGACTGCTTCCTCTGGAAGTGACTGCAGAGAAGCAGGAGGAGGGAAAGGAGCAAGCAAGGAAATGAGGGAAGAAAGAAAGGTGCGAGAGACCGAGGACTTCATCATGCTTACTTAAATGTACAAAATGGAGGGTGGGTGGATGGATGTGTGTGTGTGTGTGTGTGTGTGTGTGTGTGTGTGTGTGTGTGTGTGTGTGAGAGAGAGAGAGAGAGAGAGAGAGAGAGTACTCAGAACTGAAAATGAACAGGCAGGCAAGCAAAAGAGAAACTGAATTAAGGCGGGGGGGGGGGAGGATGGCTTTTTAAGGTGCTGTCTAGGTTTATCATTGCTTTCCTCCCAAGAGGCAGGCATCTTTGAATTTCGTGGCTGCTGTCACCATCTGCAGTGATCATGGAGCCCAAGAAAGTGAAATCTGTCACTGCCTCCATCTCTTCCCCTTCTGTTTGCCAGGAGGTGATGGGACCAGTGGCCATGATCTTCCTTTTTTTGATGTTGAGCTTCAGACCATTTTTTGCACTCTCCTCTTTCACCCTCATTAAGAGGTTCTTTAATTCCACCTCACTTTCTGCCATGCTTTTGCATAGTCAATGAAGCAGATGTAGATGTTTTTCTGGAACTCTCTGGCTTTCTCCATAATCCAGCGCAGGTTAGCAATTTGGTCTCTAGTTCCTCTGCTCCTTCGAAATCTAGCTTGTACTTCTGGGAGTTCTCGGTCCATGTACTGCTGAAGCTTGCCTTGGAGGATTTTGAGCATAACCTTGCTAGTGTGTGAAATGAATGCAATTGTATGGTAGTTAGAGCATTCTTTGGCACTGCCCTTCTTTGGGGCTGGGATGTAGACTCATCTTTTCCAATCCTCTGACCACTGCTGAGTTTTCCATTGATGATGATAAAAAAAGCACACTGGTCCTTTGATATTGGGCTGTGGCACCAGGGTGGGTGACATGACATTTATCCTGGTTTGTTCCTTTTTGCACACCACACATAGAATGATTAAAGTGATAGGGAAAACCCCCCCTCCAATTCTGCGTTGGCTGTCTCTAGCAAGCATGTCATTGCCAGCACCACTCTGGCAGCCACTAATGATCCTCTGCAAGCTAGCAAAAATTTAATGCAACTTGCTAGGCATGTTGGACACCTTACTACTCCCTATACCACACCATGGCTGGAGTGCAATGTATTCCAGCAAAAATAGTGCACATCTTTATCAAATTTGGTGCATCCTGCTAGTTCGGTACACAGCCTGTGTAGATTCAGTAATATTTTTAATTCAAATAATGTATGATTTCCTTCCTTTCGAATCAAGGGGGTAATGTCGGCGTATATAAATTTTTTGGGGGTAAAAGGTAAAAAAAGTTCCCTGACCCCTGCTGTAAGGACATTTAAACTGTGTACTGACAAAATGTTGCAGTATTCTTTTCTTTTTGGGTTATTCCACCTTATTTTCCAGGACACTTAGTTCTATCCCTCCCACCAGCATTCCTTCCTTCCTGTCACCTAATGTCCAGTTTTGTCATCCTGTCATTACTAGACAGTCTTGGTGGGGTTTTGTCATTGATTTTTGTTATAATTGGTAATGTATGATACCTATCTCTTTTAAATTGACAGTACCATTCTGGCAACATAAGAATACATGCACTCAGGGAACAAATTTGCTGTTAGTGTATATTTAATCTTTCATACTAGTAGTTTAGGCCAGTTTACACTAGCCTGGGATAAACACCCATAAGGCAAATATTTTAATGTTTCATCTACAGTGAATTGTAAATATTTTATCTGAATGATCAAATAGGGTGGAGTAGATCTCTTTAAACTAGAATGTGATGTGATGCGATTGTAGGTGTGACAGTGATATTCCCAGATAAGATCTTTGCTGCAATATTATGTGTATCATATCTTATAATGTGGCCATAAATCTTAGTATTGTAACTTTTTGCACTTTTAAAAATTTTAGCCCTAAAAGTAAAATGTATTTGGACGATATAGAACTTTGTACAAAGATAATTATAGTGAAAAGTTATGATTACTCAGATCCGTGTTTCAGCATAATCATTTCATATTAATTTTGTTAAATTTGTTATATTGTATATAAATTAAATATTGGTATGTAGATGTATATATTTAGATTTGCTTTTCAGGAAGTTTTGAAGGTAACCTTGGTTCTATTTTTTTCTTCAGACATGTGGAATGGTTTGCTTGAAAGTTATAATCCTAAAATGACTCTCTCAGGCATTAGATTTAAAATTACAGGATTCTTGATGTGATATTTTTAATGGGGCAAAAAAATCATTGTTTAAACTGGAATACTAGGTTCTTGTTTCTAATGAAAAATTGGAATGTGAATAGCTAGTTGTACCTGTGGTGGGGCTTTTTTTTAAAATGAGGATTACAGTGTAAAGAATTTTGAGTATTACTTAGGCAGTGTATGTTAACTGAAATCATCCCTAAGATGTTTTTCTCCTTTGTTAAAAGCTTTCTTGCTTTTCAGATGTTAAATCTGCCACAATGTATGGCAGCTAGAAAGGAAGACCTCTGGTAGTTATACAACATTATTTTTGTGTTTTCTGCCAGGTATATGTGAATCTTTTCTAGATGTTTGACAGGAGTAGTAGTGAGCAATATAGTTGCTCAGGTGCAATTTTCTTTTTCTATAATTTCCTTTACTCACATATAGAAGTGTTAAACAATAAATGTAAAAAAATATTGACAATAATGCAGGGCCATGAAAGGGCTAGGAAAGTTTGCAGCATAGGGGAGGGTTGCCCTCAGTGGCATACTTCATTTCCAACATGCCTCCTAATGTAACAGTTAGGTATGAAAAAGCCCTAATTGATGCCAGTGGATGTTCACACACCCCCAGCTTTATTGTAGCATGGCTTAGGGGAGGAAAATACTTTATAAGCATAGAAGAACACTGGTAGGCTGATGAGGATTTTTCATAAGGAACCTGGGTTTGCAGTTCCCATTTAGTGTACCTACAATGCCAAAAACTGATTCCCAAAGGAAATACATGCTGGAGCAGCTGGGAAACCAAATGTGTTACAGAGCAGGGGTATCTACGTAGTAGATTTTCAGGGAAATAATTTCTTTTAGGTTATATGAAAGTGCATATCCCATCCTTCTGATGCTTACATGTTACTCAGCACAAATAATAACAATTGAGTCAATTAGTTATATCCCATCCATTTGAAACAGACACATAGTTTAATAGGACTTTCAAGGTAAATGATATATTTAATTTGTAGTTTTACCAGTTCCACTCCCCAGTCAGTTTCCATGGCCAAGTACTGGGGGAGGATTTGAACTCTGGTTTCCAGCAGCCTAATCTATCTATTCACTACACCACACTGGTTACCAGGGTGGATTTGATTAAAATTAAATCATTTTAAATCACAATTTAAATCACTAGTTAATAAGACTAGATTTAAATCATGGTTTTCTATATAGAGACTTATGAAATTGTTGCAAGGTGAACTATCTCGTTTAATATGTTAATCATTCATATTTGGACAACTTTTCTGCTTTACTTTATTAGAAGGAGAAAAATAATCATTACCTTAATAATAACAATTTAGATACTTTCATTTAAATAAAACAATAGCATTATAGGATATGCATTCTTGTGTTTGCTTAAACGTCCATGTTTGTTAGATAATGTGATTAAACAAAATATGTTTTTTTTTTAAAAAAAACCTGAAACTATTAGCCTGGCCCACACATGAAAAACATTAAAATACTATCCTCTGTAGCTCACTCATTTTCATCATATTGCTTGTTTGTAATTTGGCAAAGAAAAGGAAGCTTTCCTGCTTTATCGGATCCCAAGTAGTTTGTCAGCTTAGAATGAATGAATCCAAAGGAAGAGAATATTCTTTCTATGCTAGTAGAAGACGCTACTGTTGTTAAAAATGAAATTACTTCAGCCGTCTCTAAATCCACATGCTTAAGTGATTTCAACCAATTCACTGAAGTAACTTTCTTTAACACATCATCAGCAAACATAATGCTTTCTGGTTGTTGTAGGTTTTCCCAGCTGTCTGGCCATGTTCTGGAGGTTTTTCTTCCAACATTTTGCCAGTCTCTTTGGCTGGCATCTTCACAGGACGGGGGTTAGAACTCCTTCTGTGTTTTGGTGTAGTGTGTGGGATAACTGAGTATTTGTAGCTGTGGGATCAGCTTTTTGTTCTTTTCAGGAAATTGGATGATTATGGTGATCAGAGTGTTTTTTGTTATGGGTGTGTTGTTGTGATAAGGGGGTGAGATGATCTATCCCTGTGATTGATGGGTGTTGTTAGCTAGTCTTTTGTATGCAGTGATCACCAGTCCTTGTGGCTGGGTAGAATTCGTTGACCTTTTTGCAGGTTGTATTTTTCAGTGCTAGGAGCCAGGCTTTGTTGAGGTTTAGATTTTCTTCTTTTTTGTTGAAGCTGCACTGATGTTTGTGGATTTCAGTGGCTTCCCTGTGTAGTCTAACATGATTGCTGATGTTGTCCAGTAATTCTGTGTTTTGAAATAGGATTTCATGTCCAGCTTGTTTCAGGGCATGTTCAGTTACTGCCATTTTTTCCCCAGTTGTTTTAGTCCGCAGTGTCTTTCATGTTCTTTGATTCTGGTGTGGATGCTTCGTTTTGTGGTCTCAATATATACCTGGCCACAACTGCAAGGTATCAGGTATACTCCCGCAGTGGTGAAGAGGTCCCTTTTGTCCTTTGCTGACCGTAACATTTGTTATATTTTTGTGATGGGCCTGAATACTGTTTGTAGGTTGTGTTTTTTCAGCAGTTTCCCCATGCTGTCCGTGACCCCTTTGATGTATGGCAGAAATACTTTATTTGTGGGTGGCTGTTTTTCTTCTTCAGTTCTGTTTTGTTTTCTCAGTTTGTTGGCTCTTTTGATTTCATTCTTGGAATAGCCATTTGTCTGTAGGGCCCAATTCAGATGCTTCAGTTCAGTGCTGAAAAATTGAGTTTCACAGTTCTGATTTGCATAGTCTACCAGTGTTTTGATTATGCCTCTTTTTGTTGTGGGTCCCAATAAGAGGTTATGTTTTGCGTATGACCATGACATCTAAGAATGGGAGTTGGCCCTCTATTTGTTTTTCCATGATGAATTGTGTATTTGGGTGGATGCTATTGAGATGGTTTAGAAATTCTTCCAGTTTTTCTTCACTGTGGCTCCAAACTGCGAAGGAACCACAAGGTCTACAGAAAACCCACCCAATTTGTGATGGAAAAATTTCAGACACTGAGACAAAAGTTTCAGTATCTTAGGTTTTCTGTATCTAATTCTCTTAGGAAAGGGTAAACAGGACAGCCTAAGAAAACAATAAAACTATTAAAGCTACATAATAAAACATACAAAACAGTAAAAGCAAGTAGGGCGGTGGCAGCTCAGGCAACACCCACAAACTTAGGCAAGCACACGTGGTCTCTGTCTCAGTCAGTCAGCACCAGTGAAGTGTGAGTTTTAGAGAGAGAGCAAAGACAATTAATCACCTTTTATAGAGCCTTAGTGATAAAAGGGACAGGTGAGGTCTTTAAGCACATTAAGTTTAATCACAATGGGTAGAATGTTGGATCTTGCAACAATTTGGAGCCACAGTGAAGAAAAACTGGTGTTCTAATGAATTTTATGAATTTATGAATTTTATTTTAAGCTTCAGAAGTTGTTTTCAGGATTCTCAGCATATGTTGAACATTTCTCTTAAGCCCAATGTTGAGGATTTTGGCCATGACAGTGCCATCCATTTTCCACAATTATCACTAGAATAGACCAGATATACTGCTCAAAACAGTCCACTACAGAGTTCCATCTAACAACTTGTGGGATTAATAGCTTGATTCTACCCACTCTTTTCAGAGGTGCTATGCCAAAATTGTTACGGAAATATTTATTCAGTGACATTAGTTTTATTTCTGGAACACTGAAGTTTTAGGCTAGGAAATGCTGCAAATGAGCAATGCAACCAAAGTTCCCTCTAAGCTGTGCACCTGCATGTGTAACTCTACTCCCCTCTGCACACCCCTTTGGTTCTGGTTGCGACAGAACCCCACACGAGGGTGAGTTGTGCATGCAGGCAAAGTCATGCATGTGAGGGACAGAGCCCTGCCCAGTGGAGCTGAAAATTAGAGGGAACGTTGACTGCAACCTTTAGTTTTATATTCCTTACCGGTTCTTCTACATTTCTTTTCATCTTGGATACATTTGCAGCATTGTCTGTGACCAGACTTTTTATTCTTGCTTTTGCTGCCACTTGTATTTTGCTGTGTGTGTATTTCCTAACATACAGTGGGGTCTTGACTTGAGAACTTAATCCGTATTGGAAGGCGGTTCTCAAGTCAAAAAGTTCTCAAGTCAAATCTGCATTTCCCATAGGAATGCATTGAAAACCATTTGATCCGTATCTGCTCTTTTCCGTCCATAGAAACTAATGGGAAGCTGCTATTCTGCCTTCGACCACTAGAGGGGGAAATTTTGTTTCTTTTTTTCTTAGGTCAAGAAAGGTTCAGGGAAGGCAGGGAAAATACAGTCCAGGCAGTACCAGGCAGTCTGAAGACTCCCAATCCACTCTCTAAACGCTGGGAGGAGTGAGGAAGCAGACAGGCACCCTTTTCACTGGCCAACAGTTAACTGAAAGTTCAAATTTTGCACTTTCCCTGCCTCCCACGTGGGTTTTTTTCAGTTCTTAACTCAAATCTAAGTATGTAAGTCAAGTCAATATTTTCCTATGAGAGCGGTTCTTAAGTCAAAATGTTCTTAACTCAAGTCGTTCTTAAGTCAAGACCCCACTGTATTCCTTGTTTCTGCAAGGAACACATTCCCTTCTTCTGTTGTTATACAAGTACATACAATAAGATCACTATGGTTGGTACTCCACCTATCAAGAGGTTAACAATTGTACTGTCTAGAGCTGTTGCACATTGCTCCATTTCTCTGTCATGCACATTATCCAGCAGTTTCTCTGCATCACTTGCTCTGCTGGGTGGACTATATCATTTCTCAGTGACTGAACCACATTAATGAAGTGTGGGTTTTCAGTCAGATGGAAAGAAGAGTTCAATGTGTAAACAAACTGGCCATTTTTTTCAATTAACTGTTTTTCTAATTTGGTAGAAATTTGTGATTTTATCACAGAGATGGATAGAAACTGCCAGCTTGGCTGTTTGTGCCAATTTGTCCTGTGGACGAACAGGTGTTCAGCACTTCTCAGCTCCACCTCCTCTGGCAGTTGCCGACTCAGAGGCAGCACCTGGAGGATGCAGGGCAGAGAAGTGAGGATGCTTCCTCTGAGTGGTCGCACAATGGAGGAGGCAGGATTGGGAAGTGCTGAACACAGTAGTTTGTGTTAATCTGTAGTCACAAACCTATCTTTGGTGGGTCCTGGATAGTCAGATTTTTCCTCTCCTTTTAGGTCATATACTGTGGATGTGACTGAAACACTACCCTGGACAGATGACTCTGAAATTATAGAGCAGGAGAATGGTGATCTCAAAGGTTGATAATTTCCAGAATCCTTTATGTTACTCAAAGTTTCACTATCATTTTTACTGCTTGCCCCTTCCTCCTCATACTTAACTTCTTGTGCAGATCTATTCCACTCCCAACAATATTCTGTTCATTGAATTTTTTGAAACTTAGCACTTAAGAGGTAAGGGGTTGATTCTCTGTAGATAGATTAGCAAAGGAACAATGGGATTAAGGTCTTTTTCTCAATTCCGTATGTTTATTTTATACCTTTTTTTGCTGTTAATAAGAGGCATGGGATCTATGCGGACACAAATTCACACGCTTGAAAACTATAAAACCAAGCACCTGTGATATCTTCTATATTTAAAAAAATGCCCAATAGTCTTAGAGAAACCTCTGGAAGAGCGTGGCATTATGAATGGATTACAGTGGTGCCTCAATTTACGAGCATCCTGACATATGGTCATTTTGAGTTATGACCAGCTCCAGCCGCAACATTTTGCTTCAACTTGCAGCCGACACTTCCAGTTACGAACAGAAAAAGGCAGGGAAAAAAGGTGGGGAATTCAAATTGCTAACCGTTGGTGGTGAAGAGGCTGTAGCTCTTTCGCCCCAGCAGTTAGAGAGTATGTGATCAGAGGAGGCTTTGGACTGCCTGGTGAGGTAAGGTGCTGCTTTCTGCTTTTTAAAAACTATTCTGGATGGGTTTTGCAACGTGGTTTTGGGCTGGGTGGTGGGATTATGTTTCTGTGCAGTGATGGGTCTTGCAAGGTTCATTTGTTTTTTTGGGGGGTTCCCCCCATTTCTGTTGGGTCTTGTGGGGTTTGTTTGCTTTTTGCCGCCTACAGTGGTCTTATAGGCCAGATGGGCGGAGTATAAATCAAATAAATCAAATCAAATTAAAATTTGCATGGTTTGTTTGCATTCTGCTTTGCTTGTTTTGCATTTCCGATGGGTCTTGCATGATTTGTTTGCTTTTCTCCCCCCCCCCCGGCTGAAACGGATTAATCGCATTTCCCATGGGTCTTGCAGTTTTGTTTTGTTTTTCAGCCAGTACAGATTAATTGCATTTCAATGCATTCCTATGGGAAATGGTGCTTCGACTTACGACCATTTTGAGTTACGACCGGAGTTCCGGAACCAATTAAATTCGTAATTCAAGGCACCACTGTAACGGAAACAAAACCTCCTACATCTTCTTTGATGTCTGGTGCCCAGAGTGGTGTGAAGTTGTTGTGAATGCTTATTCATTCATTCATGACTGTGTGTGTTCTATTGTCATGTATTTATACTCTTACAAGATTGTTTTTGCTTTCTCTTTCTTTTTTCTTTTTTACTAACTTTACTTTTTCAACAGTAGGAAATTGCTGCGTGTTCTATCCTAATACAAATATTTCCTTTTCAATTTCCTTAAGTTGGCAACCTTTTGTTTACATAACACCTTTGTTATGACTATCTTTTCTGTTATCCTAAGTGGAAATTCCCATCTCAGGTATTTCTTATACAGGAATTTCTGACTAATGTTTTATAGTCAGGAAAAACCTAAAGCCTTGTTAAATGCAGTTGTCTTCTGCTGTTAAAGTGAGGACTGTTATTAATCATGAAAAACTGCTTACACAAATGCATTACTGATAACTACATTCAGAGAAGAATGCATTTTTAACAGTGATTATTTAACCTTTCCACTTTGTAAGCATTGAAATATTTATTTCATCAGATACTATATGCTGGCCCAGTTGTACTAGGAGAAAAACAGGTTATAAATAAAAGAAAATAAATTTAGAGGAATTGATAAAGGGTACCTCAAAAGGAGGAGGAGATAGTGGTTTAGTTTCAAAAAATCTAAGCTGCTACCTAGATATTAAAAGTGAGATTAAGTTTGAATACCAACATCTATCTCATCATAGATATTTTGAGTATGAATGGGTAGCTTTGATTAATTATATTGGCTGAAATCCTGTTGTTAAGTGTAGTAAGTCACATTAAATTAGGCCATTGAATCAGTAGGGATTTAATGAGTCAGCTTCTTCATTTGGAAGTGGGTCCTGGAAAATCTTAACAGCGTTATGCTTAGTTTGGTTCTCCGTCAATATAATTCTCCTTAATGACAGGTTCTATAAACAAGTAGTATGTGAAATACATAATATATCTGACTGATGTTCATTGGCATTGAAAAGATAAAGCAGACTGTTAATTCACTTTAAAATAAAACTGGTGTTATGAATGGTGATGGATTTTCTGACAACTGTTCATTGCAACTTGAATCACTTAACCACATTGTTAAGCAGGAGTTCATTTCCCTTCAGTATAGTTTATGACCACTGTACAATTAAACTAATAGTAATGCGTATTGAAGTAGAGTTTAAATTTTAAATACTTGGTGTGACTAAAATACTGTGTTCTTTGAACAGGTTTAAAGCTTTAAATTGATATTGCCATTAGTCTGTTATGGTTACCGTGTATTGTGACATCAATTTTAGTCAAGTGTTAAACTTTAAAATGAAATTCAGTGATCTGCCATCTTTCTGATTGAGATGTTAACACAGTTTGAATTGAATTTATGAGGCCTTCAGTTTAAAAAAATTGATTTTATTTCTAGGCAAAGTTCTTAAGCTTAAATTAATTGAAAAAGATTATTAAAACATAAATATTTTTGTCAGTCTCCTTGAAAGTCTTTATAAAAGTGCATTATGCATAATGTGTATGAAAAGAAAAAGTACATTGCTGCAATAAGTATATTTTGAAAATGACACTGATAATACAGATGTGCTTGTCAGAGTCAGGATCAGCTTTAACTTGGAGCCTAAAGTTCTGTGTTCAACAAGTCAGGTGTCATTAAATCAAAGAATTAGTAAGCATTGGCCAAAATCAAGTTTGTGCAACCTAAAATTAGGTGTAACTTGGTCAGGCATTGTGTCCTGACAATGCAGACTGTGCGATTTGATTGTGCAGTCCATCGTACTTTTCTCATTGTTACTGATGGCACAATGTTGTGGTGGAAGTGCTTCATTGATAGCACTTCTGACTTAATGCTATTGTAGCTACTGCAGGTATAACACTGAATTATTTCTATAGCTGTATTATAGGATTTCAGCCACGTTCTTCATTTTTCCAGTCTAGTAGCTTGAGGAATCAAGCACACAGCAAGCATTAATATATATGTCTTGATTTTATATGACCCTTGTTTTGTCATAATTACTGCCAAATCCCTTTAATATCAGTAGTAAGACTTTCAGAATCCATTATACTACTCTTGCTCATTTCTGAATTGCTGGTGTTGCACATGTATTTTAACTCTGGAATAAATATTACTAATGGTTTCACTCAAAGTGATTTTAAAAAAAGGAACGTGTGAACGAGAACGTATGTATAAGGGTATTGTCATGGTGGAGGCTTGGTGTAGAATCTCCCTTCAGTTTTTGGAGGAAATGATTACATTTGGGGTTATAGATCACAAATGTTTGTATCCTGTTTGCTTTATGCACCCATGAATTAGCTGACTTTTTAAGACAGCATCTAAGAAACTTTATCAAGGTTTTTCGCGAAGGCTTTCACGGCCGGGATCTAATGGTTGTTGTGGACAACACTCTGTCCTCTGAACAGAGCACATAGTGCTGTCCTCTGAAGATGCCGGCCACAGAGACTGGCAAAACGTTAGGAACACGACAAAGAGTCTGAAAAACAACCATTTTATCAAGGTTTACTTAGAGATGATCTCAGACAGTTCTCTGTTCTCTTGTACTTACTCTTGGTCCTCCCATCTAGCTGTCAAGCATTTTTTGAAAGGAATAACACCTTCCCTTTGTCTCTTCTCATCATTCTCTCCTGTAAGGAGGAAGCCTCTGTTGTCCCCAGTGGGCCATCTGTCTTGTTTCTGTGCACTCCAGAAGATTCTCTGGAGATTCTGGCAGAAGAACATCTTAGAGATGTGAACAATAGGATAGGGTGTCCAGTGGGAGTGAGGAGGAGGCGTATAAGCCATAGCTGAAGGGTTGAGGCTGCAGCTGAAGCAGGGTGGCACGAGCCAGAGGTAAAGGCAGAGGAGGAGGGAGCGGATTGTATTATTGACTTGACGGCTGATAGGAAGCCTGAGAAGGATCACTCCCTGTCTTTTGTACCCTAAGGTAGAACTAGCCACTGTTTCTCCAACATGCCCAGATGGAAGATGGGTCAGCTTTGCTGCTTGATGAGCCGTGGCAGGGGAGCACCAATCTTCCCCTTGATATGGACCTGCTATGTGGCTAAATAGTTGTATCACATTTATGATTTATTAGAAAATCAAGCATTATTTACTATAAGAGTGTTCAGTATAAACTGGAATTTCTGTACTTAAATGAGTACTAATTAGTTCACTAGTTATCAGTATGGTTTCCTTGAAAAGTGGCATTGAAATATAACCAATGTACTTCTTAGTGGTCTCTGTGACTCACTCATATGAGCACAGAGACCCATATGTATGAGTTCACAGATGACCCGTCCAAGAACAAAGTTACTCATGGCAACCTGTCATTCTTCTTCATGGTCTTTGTAACTAAAGCATATGAGTTTCTGTGCCCAGATGTGTGCGTGCATAAATGATTACTTGAAAAACTAGTTATTTATGGCAACCTGTTGTAGAAGCTATTGTTTAATCTTAGTGATAGGAGACCTATTAGTGTTTACAAAAAATTTAGGTAATTCATTTTGGCTAATTGTGGTTATTTGATGAGGTGCTGGACACTTTTCGGTAAGGTTTGCAGTAATAGGTGTCTAACCAGGCACACAATGAGACATGGGCCAACTCCTTGTTAGTTAGCTGCAATTAGCTACGTCAAGTTGCGCAAACCTTATGCGAAGACCAGTAAGATTTGGGCTGGTAATAGAATAGTACAGTATGTCGAAGTATGATTTTTTTTCCATGAAAATTTCACATTCATCTAATGTCCTTAATGAAACTAATGTATGTTGAAGTATGATTTTTTTCCATGAAAATTTCACATTCATCTAATGTCCTTAATGAAACTAATGCCAGATTTGGTCGTCCAGGAGTTGAATGCTACTGCCAACATGATAGTGGTGCTGCAGTAATTCAGCTTCAGTTTCTGATCAATGAGGTTGGTAAATTTACATACTTTTTTTAAATCAAGTGTCTTATCTATATCTTATAGAAACATTGTTAAAGAATGCTCAGATAAGTAGTCACGGAACCCTGGTACCTCTTTTCTTAATACATAGAAATGGTGCATAATTTTACAGTTTACAGTAAGCAAAAGGACCTTGCTCAGTGAAAATGGTTTTGATTAAATTAAATTGGGGACAGAGGTTTATAGGATGATCTCTTGCTTTCAAAATCTGATCATCTTTATTATATTCTAATGGCTACATTCAGATGCAATGCTAAACCATTTTTCTGATGAAGAGGCACAGTAGCATTGGATTTACATTGTTCCTGCTGCTCTTCTATACGCAAGCAAAGGAAGCAGAGATTTTTCATCCCTGATTTGTTTCAAGGTTTAGTTTGTTGTTTTATCTCAAACCAATTTTGAGATCCTGATTTGCAGTCTGTTATTGATTAAATATAAACAACTTCAGATATGCAGATGATACAACTCTGATGGCAGAAAGTGAGGAGGAATTAAAAAACCTCTTAATGAGGGTGAAAGGAGAGTGCCAAAAATGGTCTGAAGCTCAACATAAAAAAACAACTAAGATCATGGCTACTGGCCCCATTGCCTCTTGGCAAATAGAAGGGGGAAGATATGGAGGCAGTGACAGATTTTACTTTCTTGGGCTCCATGATCACTGCGGATGGTGACAGCGGCCATGAGATCAAAAGACGCCTGCTTCTTGGGAGGAAAGCGATGACAAACCACGACAGCATCTTAAAAAGCAGAGACATCACCTTGCCGACAAAGGTCCGCATAGTCAAAGCTATGGTTTTTCCAGTAATGAAGTATGGAGGTGAGAGCTGGATCATAAAGAAGGATGACTGCAGAATAATGTATGCTTTTGAATTGTAGTCCTGGAGGAGACTCTTGAGAATCCCCTGGACTGCAAGGAGATCAAACTTATCCATTCTGAAGGAAATCAACCCTGAGTGATCACTAGAAGGACAGACCCTGAAACTGAGGCTCCAATACTTTGGCCATCTCATGAGGAAAAAAAATCTCCCTGGAAAAGACCCTGATGTTGGAAAGGAGTGAAGGCAAAAGGAGAAGGGGATGACAGAGGACAAGATGATTGGACAGTGTCATCGAAGCTACCAACATGAATTTGACCCAACTCCGGGAGGCAGTGGAAGATAGGAGGGCCTGGCGTGCTCTGGCCCATGGGATCATGAAGAGTCGGACACGACTTAACAACTAAACAAAAACATGTATTGATAGAATTGACATAGCAGATAAATATTTTTTTAAATCACTATCCTTGTGAGGTAGTGGTTAAACTGCATTACTGCAGTCAAAACTCTGCTCACAACCTGAATTTGATCCTGATGGGCTCAGGTATCAGGTTCAAGCCTGACTCAGCTTTCCATCCTGAGGTCAGTAAATTAAGTACCTAGATCATAGTGGGGGGTAGTGTATAGCCTGTATAATTAAATTGTAAACTGCCCATAGAGTGCTTTAAGCACTATGGGGCAATATATAAGCAGCACACTTTGCTTTATCTTTAATGGAAATGATTGTTAGGGTCTATGTACAAACCTGAACAAGTACATGCAAAACAATGTAAATTGTTTTGAGCAGGACTTACAATCTGTGTGAAACTATTTTTCATCCTAAAAATCTTGGAAGAAGGTAATATCTCCAACACCCATTGACAAAACATTGTTTTCTTTTTCTTAAGGGAGCCCTTGTGAGTGCCTTGGCTGATGATACCCTACACTTATGGAACTTGCGTCAGAAGAGGCCTGCTATACTTCATTCTTTAAAATTTAACAGAGAAAGGTAAGAATTGGTTACTGTTTCCATGTCAAGCACTGTTAATCAACATCAACAATATAGTTGTAGAAGAGTAGATGTGATGCTTTGAGGGAACTTTTTCAGGACAGCCTCCGCTCAGAATCTCTTATACCTCAATTTCCTGGTTCATACATTTACAACCCAACCAGAATATCACTTCCTTGCACAGAATGGGTGATGGGAAACAGCACTGAGAAGGGAGACAATGATAGGGTAAAGATTAGACACCTTTCAGTCTTGAGAGACTATGGTAACGTGCTCTGTATGGAGGACTTGGAACATCGTCTAGTGTGGCTGAGAAGGCCAATTCGAGAGTGACAATCCCTTCCACACTGAAGACAAATACAATCTGTCCCTTGTCAAGCTCCCACATTTTGCTGCTTTTGTGACTGCCTCTTTGCCTCGGCCTGCTGGACAAGTGTCTCTTCAAAATGCGAGAGGTCATGATGCACTGCCTGCCTCCAGGCTGAATGCTTAGATGTCAAGTTTCCCATCTGTTGAGGTCTGTTTCTAAGGCCTTCAAATCCCTTTTGCAGATATCCTTGTATCGCAGCTGTGGTCTCCCTCTGGGGCAATTTCCCTGCACTAATTCTCCATACAGGAGATCTTTTGGAATCCGACCATCAGCCATTCTCACAACATGCCTGAGCCAACGTAGACGTCGCTGTTTCAGTAATGTATATATGCTAAAACTTCCACCTCGTTCTAGGACTACTCTATTTGGAACTTTATCCTGCCACGTGATACAAAAAATGCATCAGAGGCAACGCATATGGAACATGTTCAGCTTCCTCTCCTGCCATGCACAAAGGGACTCACTGCAGTACATGAGTGTGCTCAGGACACAGGCTGTATAGACCTGGATCTTGGTATATGTCGTCAAGTTCTTATTGAGCCATACTCTCTTTGCAAGTCTAGAGAACATGGTAGCTGCTTTGCCAATGTGTTTATTCAGCTCGACATCTAGGGGGAGAGAGTGTCAGAGATCGTTAAGCCAAGGTACACAAATTCATGAACAACCTCCAGTTCTTGCGTGGAGATGGTAATAGAGGGAGGTGAGTCCACACCCTTGCCCATGACTTGTGTTTTCTTCAGGCTGATTTTAATCCAAAGTCTTGGCAGGCCTTGCTAAAACGATTAATGAGTTGTTGGAAGTCTTCAGCAGAATGGTGACAACAGCTGTGTCATCGGCGAAGAGGAAATCCCACATGCATTTCAGCTGGACTTTGGTCTTTGCTCTCAATCTAGAGAGATTAAAGAGCTTTCCGTCTGATCTAGTCCAGAGATAGGCCCCTTCTGTTGCAGTTCCAAAGGCATGCTTCAGCATGACAGCGAAAAAGATCCCAAAAAACGGTTGGTGTGAGGACACAGCCATGTTTCACTCTGCTTCGGATGTCAAAGGGATCTGATGTTGAGCCATCAAAAATTACAGTGCCCTTCATCCCCTCATGAAAGGACCTAATGAGGTTAAGCAGCCGAGGTGGACATCCAATCTTGGGAAGTATTTTAAAAAGGCCATCCCTGCTAACCAAATCAAAAGCCTTTGTGAGATCTATGAAGGCCACAAAGAGTGGCTGTTGTTGTTCCCTACATTTCTCCTGCAACTATCAGAGGGAGAATACCATGTCAGTGGTGGATCTATTAGCACAAAATCCACACTGTGATTCTGGATAGACTCTGTCTTCAAGCACCTGGAGCCTCTTCAGCACAACACGGGCAAGCAGCTTCCCTACAACGCTGAGAAGAGAGATGCCACGGTAGTTATTGCAGTCACCCCTGTCTCCTTGTTCTTGTACAATGTGACGATGTTTGCATCCTTCATGTCCTGTAGTACTCCACCTTCGCTCCAGCAAAGATAAAATAGTTCATACAGTACTGTGGTGATGGTCCCTTTACAGCACCCGAGCACTTCAGCAGGGATGTTATCCTTTCCAAGTGACTTGTCGGAGGCGAGGGAATCCAAGGGCGCTTTTATTTCTGCTAAGGTTGGTTCACTCTCTAACTCTTCCAAGACAGGCAGGCACTCAATGTTACTTAATGCTTCTTTGATTACTACATTTTCTCTGGAATATAGCTCAGAGTAGTGCTGCACCCAGCGGTCCATCTGCTGTGCTTGATCCTGGATGATCATGCCTGTAGCAGACTTCAAGGGAGCAGATTTCTTCTGTATTGGACCTAAAGCCTGCTTGATACCGTCATACATACCTTTGATGTTACCTGTGTCTGCTGCTATCTGTATCTGAGAGCAGAGCTGAAGCCAGTAATCGTTGGAACATCTCCTGGCAGTCTGTTGGACTTGGCTACAAGCAGCTCGAAGAGCTTGCAAGTTGTACTGATTAGGACAGGCTTTGTATGCTGCTAGAGCTCTCCTCTTATCCTCGATGGCTGGCATAAACTCCTTCGAATGGACTTCGAACCATTCGGCCGCCTTTTTTGGTCTTCTTGCCAAATGTGAACAAGGTGATGTTATACACAGCGTTCTTGAAATGTTCCCATCATTTTGGTGCATTTGCATCAGCCGGGCCTGGAAGGGTTTCCTCAAGTGCTTGGGCAAATTCCTCCACTTTTCTTTGCTCGCAAGTCTTGCCGATGATAGGGTAAAAAGTCTTGGTAAAAGCAAGGTAGTGATAGTGTCTGTGCTTGCCTGCTTAGTTGCTCATTTCATCCTCTCCTGTGATAGGTCAGTGGGATGCCCAGCAGGGCAGTTTAGGAGGACTTCTGAGAAAAATTTGGATGGAGGTGCACAGAAGTGTGAAAAATACAGGCCTGGACGTGTGAGAAAGAGCAGAAAAGAAATAGAACAGTCATTGGGCTTTTTCATTTTCTCCTCAGTTGTTCTTGGAACTTTGTCTCAATTTCTCTGTCCCAATTAGCTTCGTCCTGTAATCCATTTTTGGAGCAGCATGTAAGAAACCTTTATCTGTACTTTTCTCATCCCAGTCACTAATCATTATTGTTTTGAATTGTTTTTAACTGTTATAGTTTACAGTGTTTAATGGAACCCACCCGGAGTAGACTTTGTCTAAAGGGGTGGGATAGAAATATAATTAATTAAAATGTGGAAGAGCACTGGGCTCAGGTCTGAGCCTTGCGCGACCTGTTTGATTCTGTAACGAACTGTTTATCTGCCTGATCGTTGTTCTATCCAGTTATCACTGCCTTGTTCTCAAGGTGCTGACAGAGCTACTGCTTTATAATCTGCTCCAGAATTTTCCTGGGATTGAATTCAGTCTTACTAGTTCTACTTAGAATGCGCTCATTGAGATCAATGGGTCCTTAGGTGTGACAAGTCTCCTGTATTTGATAGGTATACTCTAAGTAGGACCAATGTGGAATCTAGCCCATTGTCTTCAGTGTTTTCCACTCCAGTATCTCGCATACTTTCCTCAAAACACTTGTATGTTTTCTTGGACAAAGTGGGTTATAAGGCACAGCAATGGGACGGAAGAAGGTGATAGGAGAAAGCCCTTGGCCAGAAGCAGAGTAGAGAACCATTGCAGTCCTCTAGCCACCTTTCATATATTTTCTGTTTTGCAGCCATGTACTTTGCTTCTCCACACACCAATCATTACAAGAACCCTGAAGAAATTAAGGGTTGGTTCCAAACATTGTTTTGGCTCCTTTATTAAGAAGAATGCCACAGACTTCTCCAGGACGTAGCAGTTTTTAGCAAAACTGTGTATTGTGATTCATGGTACAATACTAGTAAAAATATTTCATTCTTAATAGTAATTCATTCATCGTAATCATGCCTTTATTTTTGTTTAATTTTGAAAGCTGCAGTTATTGCTTGGGCACTGCATAGTTACGTGAACAACTGATTAAAACGCTTACGATCCTGCATTTTTTAAAATGTTACTATTGTACTTGTGGGTGTTAACTGTTGAGAATGAGGAGCAACTGGATTTGAAATAGTTGGCTCTCTGGCTTATAAAGTGGTGGTGAAGAATGCTCACATGTGTTTGCTAGAACTTGGCAGTTGGCCTGGCTCCTGGTGGTGAGTTGTGATGGAATCCCTTTTTTGTCCTAAGCCCTGAACACTCTTCTGCAGTGTCCAGTATCAGATGAACAGTGTGCCCATTGAGGTCCTGCATAGGGTACAGTGGTGCCTCGCTTAACGAGTGCACCGTTTAATGATGAATCCGCATAGCAATGCGCTTTTTGCGATCGCTTATGCGATCGCATTGCTACGTTTTGAATGGCAAAACATCGCATTGCGATGATCGGTAAGCATTTTGCTTACTGATCTTCGCATTGCGATGTTCTAAAAACAGCTGATCGGCGGTTCCAAAATGGCCACCGGAAGAAAAAATGGCTGCCCACTCCGTTTTTACGCCCTGCCCTTGCTTACCGGGCGGCGAAAATGGTGGCCGGATGGGGGAATCTTCGCATAGCGGTGAGTTTTTGCCCATATGAACGCATTAAACAGAGTTTAATGCGTTCCTATGGGTTCCCCCCCCCCCACATAGCAACGAATCCGATTAGCGACGCTAATCATGGAACGGATTAACGTCGCTATGTGTGGCACCACTGTACTGCCCATGATTGGCATGTTTTTATGTGTGTTTGTGAGAAAGAAGTTGTCTACGTTTGGGTGAGGCAGACACTTGTAGAAGTGTAAGTGAAGGGCAACTCTGTTGCTCCTGCCCCCTCCCCCCCCAACAGAACGTTTTGTGCTGGTGCTATAAACATAGGTACAGGATGTGTTTTTATAAGGGAAGAGATCTGTGTAATACGCATCTGCCATTAAGCTATAATGGCTGAGTTGTGGCTTAACATTTCTTGATTTTCCTTACTTGCCCAAGACAATATAAAAGGAGGAAGAAAGGATGTCAAGCACCTACTAGGCTCTAATATTTGACTAGCTGACTATGTTTAGTTTAGTGAGTCACAGCTAGTGCAAATGAATTGTAATTCTTTGGCTATCTTGACTGTAAGTTTATTTAAAATACTCAAGAAGTAGAATACTGGTCTGGGTGATGGGCCTCCCTCTAATATCTTACCTGACCAATTTGTAGCATTTTTAAAATCAAAAGTGGAGGCCATCCGCCGGATCTCCCTCCTTCTTTAAATATAGTGGATCGAGTTGAGATGTCTAGCGCTCCGCCTTGCCCGGTGACACTCGAGCGCTTTCAGCCCGTGACACCAGATATAGTAGACGAAGCGCTTGATCGATGCTGGGCCACCACTTCCTCTCTTGACCCTTGCCCGGCCTGGCTAATCAAAGCAGCCAGGCCTATAACAATGGAATGGGCCACAGCGATAATTAACGGGTCTCTCCAGGAGGGCAAGGTTCCTCTTGCCCTCAAGGAGACACTCATTAGACCCATTAGGAAGAAACCAAATTTGGCGGCGGACGAAATTGGCAATTATAGGCCCGTCGCCAATGTGTCTTTCCTTAGCAAAGTGGTAGAAAGGGTGGTGGCTGATCAGCTTCAGGCGCTTCTGGAGGAAACTAATGCTCTGGATCCATTTCATTCAGGATTCAGGCTGCGCCATGGTACAGAAGGCACTGGCCACACTGTTGGATGACCTGCTGAGGGAGGCTGACAGGGGCAATATGTCCTTGTTGGTCCTCTTCGATACCTCAGCCGCCTTCGATACCGTCAACCACGGTATCCTCCTGGGGAGGCTCTCTGAGCTGGGAATCGGTGGCCTGGCGCTTGCCTGGCTCCGTTCCTTCTTGGAGGACCGTCCCCAGAGAGTACAGCTTGGGGAGAGTGTCTCGGCCCCGTGAAGTCTCAATTGTGGGGTTCCACAGGGGTCGATTATCTCCCCAATGCTGTTTAATATCTATATGAGGCCACTGGGTGGAGTCATCAGGGGGTGTGGGGCTTCATGCCATCAGTATGCTGATGACACCCAGCTTTATATCTCTTTTTCACCTACTTCAGTGGATGCCGTGCTGTCCCTTCAGTGCTGCCTGGAGACCATACTGCAATGGATGCAGCTGAATGGGTTGAAGCTGAACCCGGACAAGACGGAGGTCTTGAGGGTGGGTGCCTCCCCATTGGCAGTTTGGGAGACTCCCTCTCTTTTTGTGGGGTATTTCTCACCACACGGAGTGAGGTCCGCAGCTTGGGGATACATCTGGACCCGGCGCTTACCATGGAAACCCAGGTGGCATCCTTGGCCCGCTCTGCCTATTTTCATCTGCCGGATCACCCAGCTGCGACCCTACCTTGATGGGGAGTCCCTCACTACTCTCGTCCACACGCTCGTAATCTCGCGATTAGACCACTGCAATGCACTCTACGTGGGGCTACCTTTGAGATTGATGCGGAAGCTTCAAATGGTGCAGAACGCGACGGCCAGACTTACCAGCATATCTCTCCCACTCTGGCTGCCCTACAGTTGGCTGCCCATTCACTTCCGCACCAACTTCAAAGTGTTAATGATGACTTATAAAGCCCTAAACAGTTTGGGACCTCGGTATTTGGCAGATCACCTTCTCCCATGAAGATCTACCCAAATTACTCAGTATAGCCAAGAGGGGCCTAACGCCGAGAGAGGCCCGGAAAGAAAGAACAAGAAACCGGGCTTTCTCGGCAGTGGCCCCTCGACTATGGAACAGCCTTCCATCAGAGATCCGCCTGGCTCCCTCGCCAGGTGTTTTGAAGAGCCATTTAAAAACTTGGCTCTTCGGGCAGACTTTCCCTCATGTCAATTCTTGAATTTTATCTTTTCTGTTCTTTTATTCCACATCTTGATCACGCTATATTAATGTTCAAATGTTTTTTTATTATGAATGTTGTTTATTTGATTGTGTGGTTTTTATTATTATTTTAAGATATTTTATGATTTTGTAAGCCGCCCCAAGTAGACGCTGTCTAGGGGGGCAGGGTATAAATCAAATAAATAAAATAAAATAAAATAATTTTTTTATCATATATGTACCCACCTGTGTACTGTTTCCTGCTGCTCAGGCTATAAGTGCATCCCCTTACTAGGTAGATAGTAAGGCTGTGTAGTAGTTTAAAATCTAGATCTACGAACATTTTCCCTTTTCCCTATTCATATCTGTTTCCATGGGACAAAATCCCAAACTAGTCATAGTATGTACAAAAATGTCATCATGATAGTTGC
Source organism: Pogona vitticeps (assembly GCF_051106095.1). Taxonomy (NCBI): domain Eukaryota; kingdom Metazoa; phylum Chordata; class Lepidosauria; order Squamata; family Agamidae; genus Pogona; species Pogona vitticeps. The sequence goes on along the minus strand of NC_135783.1, from coordinate 75,975,818 downwards.
TCCATGATATCTCTATTCTTCAGGGTCATGTACTCCTTCATATGTGCCTCAGACATGCTTAGGATGTGCTAGCACATACCCATAAGTTCCTCTAGCACTTCCTAGAACATCTCAATAGGAGGGGCATTTCCTTTGTCTAGATACAAAAGTTAATTTTGCTTCTTGAAGGATGGGTGAAATTCTAACTTCTGATTCTTCTTCATGGTCTCTGAACCCATGCTAATAGATTTCTGTGCAACTGTGCAGAACATTCTGGAATCTTCCAAAGTAGAGCTCTACCCACCCAACTACACATATAAAAATTCCCTCTAAAAAGCGGTTGGTTTCTTTTGCTTTGCCACTATGGCAACATTATTGAGAATTCTCTTATCTGCTCTTGCTGAGCTCACTTTCTTGATCTGTAAATGATTTTCTCTCCGTTTCTGATGTGGTATTAGAACTTTTGAAAAAATGAATGCCTATCTGGACCTTTTTTGCTGAATCTTTCTCATGCTGTGATCGGGTTCATTTGAAACTTGGAGCAGTTCCTCAGTTTTGGCAGGAAATAATGATTGAGACTTCTCTGGAACATTAACAACTTCGCTTTTATTAACCTTTGGTGATTCTACAATCACTTCTATTGGATCAAAACATGATAAACTTGGTAAATGTCCATAACCCGATGACGTAAACTCAGCTTGCAAGTTCAGGTAACTCACCGGGAGGCTGGACCAAATTGCTCCCAATCTGTAGGGTTCCTCAGAGGGGCACTTCTCACTGTGCAAGTGGTTCCACAGCATGGATGCCGAGCCCAATCTCCTTCTTTTGGGGGTTGGTTGTATGTCTGATCCGTCCGGATCACTTTCTTGCCACGTCCTTGTCCCTGCGGGAAAACAGTCACTGTCCATTCTAACATCTCGAACGTGGTTTCTCCCTCTCTCTTCAACTCTGGGTCAGGTAGCAATCCACCAATCTTTAGGTTGGGAAAACTTTTCAAAAGCCTGCACATTTTCTCATAGAGATTCTATGGAGTAGATTCTATTCCTCTCTCATCCTTTTTCTCTTCCTTCATTACCAAACTCTGTCTCTTTATTCTACTGCTAAACCTCCTTTCCCCTTGATCTTTTATAACCTTCTCCCATACTGATACTTTTAGCTCCTCTTTTTTCTTTCTCCTTCTTCTACTAGACAAACTTCTATTCTCTTTTCTTCTTGTCACTTTCTTTTCCTCTACCAATGTATCTTTTAGCTGAGTTATCTCTCCCTCTTTTATACCCTCCTCCTTTTCAGATGTTTCTATGTGTGAGGATGGCTCACCTCATTCCTTCTTTCCTTCACACATGCCTATCTGGACTTTTTTATTTTGCTGAACCTTATGGCACTAGAGCCTTTATTTGAAAAGTGTCTAGACTACAGCTCTAAAATTCTCCTTTTTCACAACCATTCCAAGGTCTACCTTTGCCTCAGAGAGCTGTAGAATGTACTGTACAGATGTTTAGGTATAAGGCCAAAGTTCTAAATTTGAGTGGGAAGTTCCAGATTTCAAAGGATATTTGCCAAGTGGTTGTCTAAATTTCTCTTGAATGCCTCCAGTGCTGGAGCACTCACCACCTCTCGAGGTAGTTGGTTCCATTTCCATTCTGCTCAAACAGTTAGGACATTTTTTCTTATATTCAACCAAAATCTGGCTTCCTGTAACTTGAGCCAGTTGTTCCATGTCCTGCACCCTGGGTTGATCAAGAACAGATCCTGCCCTTCCTCTGTATAACAGCCTTTCAAGTATTTGAGAAGAACTATCATAATTTTGTGTCATCTGCAAATTTGATTAGCATTCCCTGTACCCCCATTCCAGGTCAATAATGAAAATGTTGATGAGCAGCGGGCCCAGGACTGAGCCCTGGGGTACCGCACTTGTTACCTCCTCCCAGTTGGAGAAGGAACGTTTAATCATCACCCTCTTGAGTACAATTTTGTAGCCAACTTTATATCCACCTGACAGTTAGTCTATCCAGCCCATACTTAGTTAGCTTGCTAATCGGAATATATTTCAAGAAAATAAAAAGATTGTATAGTGGTTCTTCAGCCAGTTCCTTCAATACTGGCTCTGGAGATTTCAACTTGTTCAAGGTAAAAAGGTATTCCTTGACTATTGTTTATCAGTCTCCAACTGCAAACCTGTTTCCTCCACTTGCACTTTGTATTTGCCTGGAGGCGCATGGCCTTCTCTTTGAGAGAAGAACAAGCTGAAGTAGAAATTGAGCACTTCTGCTTTTCCTTTGTCCTCTGTTACAATTTTCCCATCCTCATTGAGTACCTGAGCCACTGCTTCTTTGTCTTTTGCTGTGCACATACCTGAAGAATGCTTTTTTGGTTGCCTTCCTAATGCCATCCCTGCAATTCCTTGCTACTTGTTTGTACTCTTCCTTCTTGGACTCCTTTTCTTATTAGGATCTTTGCCATGAGACCTTACTTATCATTCTTCTGAGTTTATTAAAATTGGCTTTTTAAAAATCTAGCATATATGCGGTGGCTACACTCTGCTTTGGAGAATTCTAGTAGAACATGGTCACTCTCGCGTAGAGTTCCCCTTACTAACTCTTCCTCCACCAAGTTGTTTTTATTGGTTAGAATCAAGTCAAGGATAGCTAGTCCTCTAGTTTCTTTCAGCCACACAAGCCAATAATTTCTTGGAAGGACTATACTTGGCAGCATTTGCCTCCCAACAGATATCGGGATAATTGAAATCTTCCATCAGTATTACATTGCGTCTCTTTTAAATCCTTACATTTTTTTCCAGAAGTTTCATCTGCACCCTCTCCTTGATTGGGCGGTTAGTAATATAGTCCAACTACCATGTTCCTTTCGTTTTTTGCTCCAACCATATTGATCCACATTCTCTCAGTGGGGACAACAAATCTCCTCCTCTTGTATTTCTGTGCAGAAATGTGTATGTTTGACATAAACTGCAACTCCACCTCCCTTTCTATTCTTTCTGTTCTTTTTGAACAATTTATATCCTTCAATTTATGTATTCCAGTCATGGGAGTTATTATGGTGTTGTCCCCCCACCCCCCAACGGTAAACATATCTCTGATTCAGTCCATTTTCTGTCTACTTCTACACATCTGTCAAAGTATGATGTACAGATCTAGTAAATAGAAGACATTTTGTTCTTCTTGTTCTTTTAATTATTCTAATTAGTAAATTTCAAATAGATTTCCTTCAAAACGGTCTTCTAACTAATCAGCATTCAGAAGTCTATCTGAAGATCTGTCCTGATTCATAATATCTGCTTCTATAACTTTGGTTACCTTTCAGAATTCTTGCTGGAATTGAATGAGCTGCCTCCTTTTAAAGGAGAGTAAGCTGTGTACCTTCAAATACTCTAAATAGTCCAACTGGCTATAATATTCTTTGTTTACACTGTTAGAGTTGGTATCTTAAGTTGAATAGAAGTTGACAGAATTCTCTTTGAAATAGATATACTGTAAATTAAGTTTTTTTAAAAAAACCCTTTCTGATACTTGTAACAATGGATTTAGACATTGCTTTTTAGTAAATGGCACTCCAAGAGAAATTTACCCACTTAAAGGAAAAAAAAAAACAGTTACTCTTACTTGGTCCCTGTTAGAGACTAAGCTGCATGCAGCTAGTAAGTTATTTTGCATGTGCACATTTAGCCCTTTTATGGCTTTATTTTCCTCTGTCTCCCTTGGTAATGATGTGTAGACTTTGTTCTTTGGAAACCTGGACAAAACCAACTTATTCTCCTGTATATTCAATACAGTGGTTTGATTTTAGCTGTTATTGCCTTCTGGTCCAGAAGGACTGAAGTCAGTTTTCTTTTACAGTTGGCTAAATACTGTATGCATTTTATTTGCAATACATATAAGTTGATTGGGCCATAAATTCCAGATCTATATCTCTGTGTTTAAGCTCCACACTATGATCAATATTACTGTTGGTGCTGTTACTACTCAAGAGTTTGTTTTCTGATGTCAGCATGCATGCATTTTCTGTAGGGCTTTGTATTCCCTTACATTTCTGAGAAAGAGAATCTGTTAGAAATAAAAGCCCAATTATATTTTTCCCCCAGAAAAAGCAATAAATCTGTCTTATGTTATTCTATATGTTATTTTACTTTGGGTTGGCCTAGGAGAATGGCTGAATTCCATTAATGTTTTATGACAGTCCTTAAATAATTAGATAAGGACAAGTTGTTAACCAAAAATATAAAGTCCTCTGTTAATAACAGGATCCACTATCAACAACAGATGTGGTAGTAACTGCTTAACATTCAAAGGTTCCCACTGTAAGTTTTGATTGTGCTTAATAATAAACTGTTGTAACAGCTGAAGTAGGAGATGTTAAAAGAGCACCAACTGACATATGGAGAGAGGCAATAAAAGACAGTGGCTAGAATCCTATTGGTGTTTATGTAAAGGTTTGAATAGCTTGCCCTAGCTAATTGTGGCTAATTGGCAGGGTGCCAAGGCATGTCTGATTTACATATGTGGTGATGCACCCAAATGCATGACCAAAATACTGCACCTTATCATTTAAGTACAATTAGTAATAGCAAGTTATGCAAACCCTGAAGTGCATTTGGAATCTGGCCATTAGATAATAGAAAATTACTGTGGGATATTCAGCAAATAAGGTGAATATCATATATTAATGTATAAACTTCCTTTCCAATAAGTTCAAGACATTTTGTAAAAAGATTTTCAAATAATAACTAGTGGTAGGTAGTTCAGGCAGTGATTTTATTAATGGAGGAGATTTTAGCTCAGCTTTAGTGGTGTCTGGTTCTTCCAGTTATTTGTATTATGATTGTCTTCATGTTTCCACTGTCCTCCCACAGAGTGCCCCATATGTAATATCAATCGTCTTTCTTTATTTTTCTTTTTTTCTTAAACCGCAACATAAACATAAACATAAAATATATAAACCAAAACACAAATAGACTGTGTTCCCCACCACCATAGTTGGGACCTCTTGTGTAATGTCAATCTTAGACACAGTGCTAGGTAGGATGCTTAGTTGTACAGTGTTTTTACATAAAGTTATTACATTGATCTGTACTGAGTCTCTGGAGACTTCAGTTTATCAATTTCATTGACTGTTTCTTTTCAATTTGCCTACTATTCTGACTAAGTGATATCAGATCTCTCCATTAAAACAAATACCTGTTCAAATTACACCTTCTTGGCAGTTGGTATGGCAGCAAGCATTTATCTTATGCTGCTTTCTCCACTTTATTGTCTTAGTTTTATTTGTTTTATTGTTTCACCTATTTGGTCTTATTGTCTGTATTCTTTGTACCTCTTGATGTACCAAAAATCCACTTCTTCAGACATATCTGCCCCAACAATACTGTTGTTCTGTGTTAATGTTGCTGAAACAGATTAACATGCCTTTCTGAAAATTTCTGAATATGGTGATTTCGGGAAATTATTTTGCTAATAATGAACTTTTTCCAAATGTGGATCCTGATTTGTGTGTGTGCAAAAGAAGGGGAGACAGAACAGGATGGTTTGTACTACAGTGGTGCCTCGCATAACGAGTGCACCGTTTAATGACGAATTTGCATAGCGATCCCTTTTTTTGGGATCGCTAATGCGATTGCATACTGATGGTTCCAATGGGCAAAACTCGCATTGCGACGATCGGTAAGTGTTTCGCTTACCGATATTCGCATTGCGATGTTGGGAAATCAGCTGTTCGGCAGTTCCAAAATGGCCGCCGGAACACCCAAAATGGCCGCCCGCATTGTTTTCGCGCCCTGCCCTTGCTTACCGAGGGCGCGAAAATGGTGGCGCTATGGGGAAACTTCGCACAACGGTGAGTTTTAGAGCCATAGGAACGCATTAAACTAAGTTTAATGCGTTTCTGTGGCGTTTTCTGTTCCGTATAGCGATGTTTCCCCATAGCGATGGTTAATCCGGAACGGATTAACCTCGCTATGCGGGGCACCACTGTATTAGGTGAAGTCACTACATGCTAGGCACTTCCATGAGTTACTGACAGCTTAATGTTAAATTTAAAACATTAAGTCTTGTCTATATTACAGCATTTTTTATTAAACATTATTTATGTGCCCAACTAACGTTTCCAGCTTAAGATAGGTGTGGAAGTCAGGACAGTTTTGTGCTGCAGCTCAGTTCAGATAATTTGCATGAATGGTTTAGAAAGCAAAGGTTTGTATAACTTCTCATGACCAGTTGTAGCTAATTGACAAGGTACGGGAACAGATCTTGGTTGTGCAGTTGGTTGTGTGACCAGGTACATGGTGAAGACATACCTTGGTATCTTATTAACTAACCATAATTAGCTGCAGCAAGTCATGCAGACCTTATACAAACAGTAGGATTCTAGCCAGTATTTCTAGGCTTCCTAAAATGGAATACTTATTAAAATATTTTATTCTAATAAAATAATTCAAATACAATTACAGTAATTAGCAAATAAAAATAAAATGATAGCAGAAATAATTCAATAGAAATATACACTTGGAGAAGTGCCAGCAGATTAAAAAGATTTCAGTCATTTCTTTAATAGAGCCTCATTATGTTAGATGTCACTGTGAAGTTCTTTTAGGGTATGGCACTGTTTGTTTAAATGTAATGCACTACACTAAATTTTATAAATCATGATAAGTGTTTCATTTAAGTAGGTTTGACAGTTTTATCAGACAAGACATGTGGCCCACAACTAGCAAAGAAAATCCTTTGTAAGCATCTGCAAATTGCCTCTCAAGTGACCTTACTTCCCTATTAATACATTTACGTAAGTAATTATGCAAATTACATTTACACTCAATAGGAATTAAGTAATGCTTGCTTGAATTAGAGCTGTACTACGGCAGTCCTATTATAGGTGTACTATTTTATTATTTAGGATACTGCCTCCCTCAAAAAAGTAAGATGAAAGTAAGATGAAACTTTTCTTTACATGAGTACAGTCTTGACTCCTGCTTATCATTAAGCATTTTAATGGCTAGAATGTCTCTTATTTTTGATCGTTGTTGTGGGTTTTTTGGGCTCTTTGGCCGTGTTCTGAATGTTGTTCTTCCTGACGTTTCGCCAGTCTCTGTGGCCGGCATCTTCAGAGGACTGGAGTAGGAACTCTGTCCTCTGAAGATGCCAGCCACAGAGACTGGCGAAACGTCAGGAAGAACAACATTCAGAACACGGCTAAAGAGCCCAAAGAGCCCAATCATCAGATCCCGGCTGTGAAAGCCTTCAAGAATACATCTCTTATTTTTGTGTCAAAATACCTAGTCTGTTATTTTCTGTATTACATTTTTATTACAGTCTCCAGAAATCAGTTTGTCAGAATAGCAGCTTTTAAGGAAGCAGAAAGTGAAAAATTGGCTACTGTATTTAAATTATGCTGACTGTCCTGAGTGAGCAAGAGTAGACAGAACACATCCAGATCACAAATTGATATGTGTACTGCAAGAGCAATGTGTCCTTTTATCTAAGCCTGTGATTTCTTACAGATTAAATTGATGTTGTCCAGCTCCCTAAAAATATGGAATCAAATTTGACCTAATGGATTTTTCAGATTTCTTTCTAGGAAAACAGTATTTTTTGTAACAGTGTTTTTTGAAATATTCTTATCTACCCAGTTAAAAATAGAGACCTTTTTTAGTTAAGTAATTGCTCTTGTGTATATAGATCTTTACTTCTTTTGTCTTCACAAGGGTAAGGGGCCATACAATTATTTTTCCCATCCCTTCTTCTGAGAAGTTAGTATATATTGCTTTAAACAAGAGAAGGAAAACTAAGCATTTATAAACTTCACAAAATCATTCATTTTGAGTGTAATTATCTCTTGTATACTTTTGGACTATAGAACAACTCTGTATACCAATCCATTGAAAGGCATGACAACCTAGTATAATATATTTTTAATTGGAAGTAAGTAGCTCATGCTTTGTGTGTGCATGTGTATGCAGCCGTGAGTCAGAGTTTAGCAGATGCACATCTTTAGAAAACTGCTTTGGAGATGTGGCTGGAATATTATTTTAATTGTACAGGGCTTCCCATAGGAAAAATACAAGAATATTATATACATAGGCAGGGCTTGACAAAATTGAGACTGTCTCACCAGTCAATCAAAAATTTCACCAGTCAGCATGGCCGGACTATAGCCTTGCAATTTATGTTAAGAAATTTAAACTAGGCACTTGTTCACTTTTATTTCTAGGTAAGAATGCATACAAACCCAAAATAAATGCACTCTCAGACTTGGGTTGCTTTATTACTGTACCTTCGTGCCTGTGGGGTCATTACGCTTGTATTTTCAGTGCCTTTCTTTTGAATGTCTCCAAAAATATAACTGAAAGCAAAAGTGCCCAGCCTCTAAAGGAGCCACAGTTCTCTCCCATAGCAGGATGTGTCCTCATTGGGTTGAAATTGGGAGCAGGGAATCTCCATATTCTCCAGCATGGGACTACTCTACATTCTCCTGCATAGCTGTATATATGTGCCACTTGAACTCTCTTCTTGCAAGAGGGCTGTTTTCCTTTTGCAATGGGAGGCAGAGGGGAGGACTGCAGGATCATTGACAGATGGGCGGAGGGTAAGGAGGCAGGGAGGGAGGGAACTGTGGTTCATCAAGGAGCATTTTTTTCACTTGTCACAGACGAGTGGACGAGTGGATTTTTCAAGCCCTGTACATAGGTCATGGTGCGCATTTCATAAAACTTTTGTGAGGAAATATATGCAGTACAACCATTTAATCTTTCATTGGTTTTCGGTGCTTGTTCTTAAGATTTAGAGTTGTATTTTTTTACATTCATTTTTGCATATGTTCTCTTTCAGGGTAACATTTTGTCATCTGCCTTTCCAGAGTAAATGGCTGTATGTGGGTACTGAAAGAGGAAATATACACATTGTCAATGTAGAATCCTTCTCTCTCTCAGGCTATGTCATCATGTGGAATAAAGCCATTGAACTGTGAGTATGGTCTGTGTGAAAACAGATGTGATTCCTTTGGACACTGCTGATGTTTATGTGTGTTTTCCCTGTTGACAAAACATGCAAAAATACACATGCTTTTAACTGTTGCAATAAAGCCCTGGCTGCTGTCAGTTTTGTATGTATATTTAAAATATATCTGCGAGAGGAAAATATCACAGCTATTACGTCTGTGTATAAAATATTGAGAAGGATTGCAATCTTATTTATTAAAGCTAGTGTCATACACCTCAATACTGTGCATGTGTATTCAGCTGCAGGTCCCACTGTATTCTCCAGAATACAATCCTGGGTACTTGTGTATAGAAATTTATACCTTGTAGGTATATATTGTAGAACATGGAATCCTAATTTCAGCTTGGAAAATAATTTCCTAAATGCTTTGCTTTCTAATTTAGAGAAATTGCATTTCTATCCTGTTTCCCCCGAAAATAAGACCTAACCAAAAAATAAACCATAGTATGATTTTTCAGGATGCTCGTAATATAAGCCCTACCCCAAAATAAGCGCTAGTTACTGTATTTTTCACTCCATAAGACACGCCTAATTTTTAGAGGAGGAAAACAGGAAAAAATATTCTGAACCAAATAGTGTAATAAAATATTTAATAAACTATAACAGAATAACATTTGAACTATGTAAAGTGAACAGCAGTCAACAGTGGCATTAAGAACCATTACCACTGTCATTAACAAATGGAGAGACTTAAAGGTTTGTGTACTCTAGTTTATGTACCATAAATCTGTGCACCATAAATTTAAGTCAAGTACATTATCAGCCAGTGATAAGACCTATACCACACTACCTATATTTTACATTTCTACCTTAATTGATTCAGTCTTCATACTTTTTCACTGTATGGTCACTTGATTTAATAGTTTCATGTGACATGGTGAGCCCTACTGTTGCCCATACTGTGTTCACTTTTTACAAATTGTTGTTACATGACAATTGATCCTAGTGATAAGTTCAGCTCCCAACAATAATTTATTTTAGTAATTGACTAGTATATATGTGTACGGATGGATGTATCTCAGATATGAATTTATGACTGAAATCCAGCTAAAGTAGGCCTCTTCAACCAATGGAGTTTATAGAAAAGTTGATACACGGAATCCCCCATTGATTCAGTGGGTCTACTTTAGTTACACTGTACCACGATTACAGCATATGTTTATACAGATATATGTATCAGTGCTTATATTTCTTATCAATTACCATATTTTTTGCTCCATAAGACACACTTCCCCCCCAAAAAATGTGGGGGGGAGTCTGTGCGTCTTATGGAGCGAAGGCAGCAGTTTCGTCCCCGCTGGCCCCGTGGGGGGAGCGTCACAAGGGTCCAGGTGAGCCTTCCAGGACCTTTGCAACGCTCCCTCCACCCACCCCCTACGGGGCCAGCGCGGGCGAAATCGTCAGCTTCCGGGGTGATTTCGCCCCTGCTGGCCCCGTGGGTGGGGGGGGAGGGTCGCAAGGGTCCGAGTAAGCCTTCCAGGACCCTTGTGATGCTCCCCCCACCCCTGCATGGGGCCAGCGCGGGTGAAATCGCCAGCTTCTGGGAGTCTTTTGAGGCTTGGGAAGCTTCAGAAGACTCCCAGAAGCTGGCGATTTCGCCCCTGCTGGCCCCGTGGAGGGTGGGGGGAGCATCGCAAGGGTCTGAGTGAACCTTTCAGGATCCTTGCAATGCTCCCCCACCCCCGCACGGAGCCAGTGCGGGCAAAATGGCCAGCTTCTGGTAGTCTTTTGAGGCTTGAGAAGCTTCAGAAGAGTCCCAGAAGCTGGCGATTTCGCCCCCTCTGACCTCCGGGAGGCAGGATGAGTCTCTAAAGGGTCCTGGAACAACCCTAGGACCCTTTGGAGGCTCACTCTGCCCCCCCCCACTGGGCCAGAGGTGGCGAAATCGTCAGCTTCTGGGACTCTTCTGAAGCTTCCCAAGCCTCAAGAGTCACAGAAGGTGGCGATTTCACCCCCTCTGACCCCCGGGGGGCAGGGTGAGTTTCTAAAGGGTCCTAGGGTGTGTTCCAGAACCCTTTAGAGACTCACCCTGCCCCCCGGGGGCCACATTCTGGGACTCTTGAGGCTTGGGAAGCTTCAGAAGAGTCCCAGAAGATGGTGATTTCGCCCCCTCTGACCCCCGGGGGGCAGGGTGAGCCTCCAAAGGGTCCTAGGGTGTGTTCCATAAGATGGACCTCTCCATAAGGCTCACCAATTTTTAGGAGGAGAAAACAGATGATTTTTTCCTGTTTTCTTCTAAAAATTTGGTGCGTCTTATGGAGAGGTGCGTCTTATGGAGCGAAAAATACGGTATGAGAAACATCTATTTTAGTTCTCACAAAAAGTCATTACTGTTATTATTTATATGTGCATTCTCAGTAGAATTCAGCACCTTTGTATATTTGAGTTATATATCTACAGTACATAATTTCACTATCAGATGACATGGAATTGCTTTCCAAAAATAACTGCATCTCATTTAAAGGGGCCATATTTCACACTACCCTCTTTTCAGCTGCTTACTTAGAGAACTCATGACATTATCCTCCACATGATTCCCTGTGCAACACAGGGAGAAAAGAGACCCAAACAGCTACCAATGCTGGCCTCCATTTGAACACACACAAGAAATCTGAAACATCACCCACTCTTCTCAGGAGCTCCTGATTCCAAGCCATAAGCCACCTCTGAATTTCCCTCACACACCTGAGTTGCCAACTGTCAGTCCATCTCCCTCTGATGGTCTGGTTAACCAGATCATCTCCATCCTGCAGCTGAGAGATGGGGGCAGGTCTGCAAACATGAGAGGAAGAAAAAGTACATTGCTACTGACTGCAAAATACAGACTCCCATTATTCTATTAAGTGAACACCAGCCATAACAAAAATAGTGGCAAAATCCTGTTGTGTAACTTTATACCCCACACAACTTGGATCAGGCACTCAAAACATTTAACTCACTATTTACTGTCCCCTTTAGGTTCCAAAAAGGACGTGGTGGGTTAAACCGCAGAAGCCTCTGTGCTGCAAGGACCAGCAAAAGCAAAAGCAAATATACCACCCTATAGTGCTTCAAGCACTTTCTGGGCAGTTTACAAGTTAATTATGCAGGCTACACATTGCAGTCATAAGGTCAAATCCACGTGACGGAGTGAGCTCCTGTCGCTTGTCCCAGCTCCTGCCAACCTAGCAGTTCGAAAGCATGTAAAAATGTGAGTAGATGAATAGGTACCACCACGGTGGGAAGGTAACGGCGTTCTGTGTCTAGTCGCGCTGGTCACATGACTACGGAAGCTGTCTTTGGACAAAACGCTGGCCCTATGGCTTGGAAACAGGGATGAGCCCCTAGAGTTGGACCCAACTGGACTAAATGTCAAGGGGAACCTTTACCTTAGGTTCCAAGGTTCCCTCGGGCCTCCTTTTGCCCTAGAAAAGCCTTTGGGGGGGGGGGAGGAAGCTTTTAAAAGTAAAAAATTACTGTTGGCATGACTGCTGCTGCCAATCCAGCAGTGGGACAGAGTTGGACTTCTCAAGGTTACCTAGGAACCCTGATCTTTCATGTGTACTGTTGTGTAGGGGGGCATCATGCAAAATACATATAGTATTTGTATTGGAAAATGGTGCAAAGAATTGGAAAATTCAGCATAGATTTTGAAGGGATCCCAGATTTTCAGGTTTGTGGTTCATTCCTGTTTTTTACTAATTAGGGGAAATGTGTGGAGTTTTTCTAAATCTAGATTCAGCCCCATGTGTGCATTCCAGTGAGCTTAGTTCTATCACTGTGGCATTAAAAGTCATTCAGCTCCAAAGTTATGTGAGGCTAGAACTAACGAGCATAGGTTTTCATAACACATATTGATATTACCATAAAAATAGTACTGTCCTGGTGATTTGAAGGTATTAAACTGAAATCTTTTTAGTAAATTGAATTTTCATATTAATGACAAATACTTCACTGATGAAGAAGGAATTCCTTTATGAGGAGGAAATTGTAACAGTGTTTTGACCTTCTCAACGATTTCTTCATTTACTTTGAATAAAAACTGTGATCTCGTATTTGAGAGTCCAGCTTCTCTTTATATAATATACCTGCTGTGTTCCTCTTGTGCAGTGACCTAGGTGTGACAAACCCAGACCTACTGGGATATGTCACACAGTTACACTAAGCTGCCACCAACCATTCCCTTTAAGAAGTCACACAGACCAGGGATGGATTTTTAAACAATAAAGAATAAGGTTTATTTAAACACAACACACAGGGATAATAAAACAATCAGGTGAATAACATAAAGTAACGTGGCTTATTCTCACTCATACAAGCATACAGTTTGGTTCACACAGAACCCTTAACTTGAAGCACAGACCCTGAACCTATCAGTTCTGGCTAACCAACAGACACCTGAACCTATCAGGTTGGTACTCTGACACACAGAAGTACCCTGTCTGACACACAGACTCCCACAACAGCTTCTTCTTCCCAGCTGCTGCTTCGTCACATCCCAGTGTCTCTCAGCATCTCTCTCAGCATCACACACGCTCCACCTATATATACAGTACAGCCCCTCCTCCTGATGTCCCGCCTTCCACTCCCCATAGGATGGAACTTTCCCTCCAAACCCATGACAGACAGGTAACATCAGTGCTGTATGTAACACCTCCCCTCTTTATAAGTTGTTTTGTAGGGGGAAAGCTAACGTGCTTTTCACCAAAAAACAACCTGAATAAAACATACAACAACAGTTATACATACCATATTATACTTACTTATACTTACATTCTAAGTTAAACCATAGCAAATAGGCATTTAAACATTTACCATATACATTACATCAATTTACCTTTATTCATACAAACCAAATTCAAAACCAGGTACATTTAACTTTTTGTCATCATTATATACACATAGTCCATGTTCTTTCGCCGTCTTCATTCTTCAGGTCTTCTTGATAAGGCGTCAGCAACACAGTTCACTGACCCTCTGACCACCTTTACTTCAAAGTCATAGTCCTGTAGGTTTAAAGCCCACCTCATAAGTTTGCTATTGTGGGTTTTCATTGTCTTTAACCATTGCAATGGTGAATGGTCAGTACACAGAATAAAATGTCTTCCCCAGATGTAAGGCTTGGCCTTCTGGATCGCGTAGACTATGGCCAAACACTCCTTCTCCACGGTTGCCAAATGTCTCTCACCTTTTTGAAGTTTCCTACTCAGGTAGGACACTGGATGCTGGTCACCATTCTCATCCTCCTGGCACAGAACTGCTCCTATCCCGCTGTTAGACGCATCTGTGTAGATGATGAACTCCCGGTCGAAGTCTGGAGCACGCAGGACAGGATAGTTGATTAACGCCTCCTTCAACCTCTGGAACGCCGCCTCACAGTCGCTGGTCCACGGGATGCGGTCATCAGCCTTCTTCCTCGTCAGATCGGTCAGCGGAGCCGCAATCTCGCTAAACCTCGGGATGAACTTTCTGTAGTAGCCCACCAACCCAAGAAATGATTTGACTTTTTTCTTGGTGTTGGGCCTAGGCCAATCACGAACAGCTTCTATTTTGGCCTCCAGGGGTTTTATCATTCCTCCCCCTACCATGTGACCCAAGTATTTTATTTCTGGGCTACCCAGCTGACACTTGCTGGCCTTTACTGTTAGCCCTGCTGCACTTAACCTCTGCAGCACTAACTCCAGGTGTATTAGGTGATCTTCCCAGGTATTACTGAAGATCCCTATGTCGTCAATGTAGGCCACTGTAAAGTCACTGAGCCCTGCCAAGGTCTGGTCCATCAGCCTTTGGAATGTGGCTGGTGCATTTCTGAGACCAAAGCTCAGGACTCGAAACTCATAGAGACCAAAAGGGCTGCAAAAGGCAGTCTTTTCTTGATCCCTGGGATCAATTCTTAATTGCCAATATCCCTTTACCAGGTCCAATGATGAGATGAACCGACAACCCCCTATGGTTTCAATCAGGTTGTCTAGCCTGGGCATTGGGTAGGCATCAGGAGTGGTTACACGGTTTAATTTCCTGTAATCAACACAAAACCTAATGCTCCCATCAGGCTTGTCCACAAGGACTATCGGAGAGGACCAAGGACTAGAAGAGGGGACGATTATGTTCTCCCTCAGCATCTCGTCCAGCTCCTTCCGCACCTTGTCCCTATAGGGTCCCGTTACTCGGTATGGGGATACTGCCTGCGGGGGTGCATCCCCTGTGTGGATCCGATGCATCACTCCCTTCACTATCCCCGGCTTGTTGGAAAACACCTGTTGATATTTACTAAGCAGCATTTTTAGTTCTTGCTGCTGGTCTTGGGTGAGTGCAGGACTGATCTTTACCTCCTCTGGGTTGTATTTTACTTCCCCTCTACCCTCCCAGAAGGGTAATTCAGCTTCCTCACTCTCAGCTGCTTTTATCGCGAATAAAACCCTCTGTGCCCCTCGGTAGTAGGGTTTTAGGGCATTCACATGAACCACCCTCCTTGCTTGGTTCTCCTCCTGCTCTATTAGGTAGTTCAGGTCTGACATCTTGGAAATGACCCTATATGGTCCTGCCCATTTGAGCTGCAGTTTATTCTCTCTGCAGGGCCTAAGCCAAAGCACTTCCTCCCCTGGGTCAAAGTGCCTCTCTCTAGCTTTGTGGTCATACCATGTTTTCTGTCTGACCTTCTGAGCTTGCAGGTTTTCTGCTGCCAGCTCTAGATTTCTCCTTAGGTCATTCATCAAGGTGTCTATGTAAGTCACAACGTCTTGTGGGTCATCCTGGGTGATCTGCTCCCAATTTTGTTTGATCAAATCAAGGGGCCCTTTCACCCTTCTCCCAAATAAAAGTTCAAATGGACTGAACCCGGTACTGGCTTGTGGCACTGATCGATAAGCAAACAAAAGGGATTGCAGCTTCTGGTCCCAATTGTTTGGATTCTCTGCCAAATAAGCCCTAATCATGCGCATTAGAGTCCCATTGAACTTCTCAGTTAACCCATTACTTTCCGGATGATAGGCAGTGGTTTCCTTGTGCTTAATTCCACAGATTTGCCATAAGCGTTTCATGAGCTTTGATGTGAACGATGCTCCCAAATCTGTGATTATCTCTGAGGCAAATCCCATCCTGGACATATACCCCACCAAAGCATCGGCCACTGTGTTAGTTTCAATGTTAGTCAAGGGTATGGCTTCAGGATACCTTGTGGCATGGTCCACAATTGTTAGAATGAACCTGTTCCCCCTCTTTGTGGCCTTGGGCAAAGGTCCCACAATATCCACCCCTATGCATTTGAACGGAGTGTCAATCACAGGCAAAGGGCACAACTTTGCTTTGGTCCTGTCGCGGTTATTCCCCTGCCTTTGACACACATCACATTGTTTACAGAACTCCCTGATCTGCTTCCCTATGTCAGGCCAGTAGAAATTCTGTGTGATTCTCTGCTGTGTTTTGTTCACTCCTAAGTGCGCAGCAAACATGTCAGAGTGACCCCTTTGTAAGATCATGGGGCGATACTTTTCAGGTACCACCAGCTGACTTCTGATCCCATCTCCCCCTTTTGAGATATTCCTCAGGGTTTCTCTATATAAAATCCCCTTTTTCTCCAGAAATCTCACTGGGGTTTCAGGTGTTAGCTGGGCGTCAGTCACCTGTTCAAAACACTTTTGGAGAGTGGCGTCTGCCTTTTGCTCCTGTCCAAATCTGCTGTCTGTGGTTAAGGTTTCCACCACAGCTTCTGAACTCCCCTCTGCTTCCGTCTCTGGCTCATCATTACCCCCCTGAACTGTCCCTGTGGTGGCTTGTGAGCGTGTAATCACTAGCACCCGTTTCACATGTTCAGCCAGGTCATTTCCCACGAGCACGGCTGCTGGCAGAGTCGATGAAATCGCTAGCCGCCAATCTCCCCTCCAGCCTTGAAAGTTGACAGGTACCTCTGCTACTGGCAGAGAGATTACCTGCCCCTCAATCCCTGCCACCTTCATGCTCTCATTTGGGATTATAAACTCCCTAGGAATGATATCTGGATGGCACAGGGTTACCTGGGAACAAGTGTCCCGCAGCCCCCTATACTGACGGTCAAGTATTCCTACGTCCACCCCTGCTGTCTCAAACAACTGAGAATCTGTTTTTATCAGCAAGCAGCGCTTTACCTCTATAAGAGGACCATTTTCCTCAGCCTGATCAGCAGAGGTAGCTGTTCCAGACTGAGTAGCCATGGCAACAGGCTCCCTCAGTGACACTGAGCCTTGCTCTTTCTGGACACAGAACACAGCTTTTGGCTTGGTCCCACTAGCATTCTGAGGCACCATTCCTTTTAGCTGCTTTAATTTCTCACATTCTGAGATTAGATGACCCTTTCCTTGACAGAAATAACATTTTCTGGTGTATTTTGATTCTCTCTCATCTTGTTTTGGTTTTCCCTCCAAAATCTGAGGTCTTGGTTTCATGTCTGAGGGCTTCCCTTCACCATGGGCCCCTCCCCCTTGCTGGCTTTTCCCTGGTCCCTGAGAGTACTTGCTGTAGGTTTCTTTAGGTTTACCTACAGATTTCCCCTCACCCAAGGGCTTTCTTATTTGGGAAATAAAATCTGCGATCTCTGCGGCTGCTGCCACAGACCTCGGTTTCCTTTCCCTCACTTGGAATTTCAATTCCCCATGCAGGACTGAATAGAACTGTTCCAGTGCTATCAAATCTTTAAGCTGCTCATAGGTCTCTGTCCCTTCCTGCGATAGCCATTTCTCAAGCAGCCTCACCAATTGGGCCCCCACTTGGGTAAAAGTCTGTTCTGGTTTCTTGGTGAGGGACCTGAATCTTTGTCTCAGCTGCTCCGCATTTATCCCATGTCTGGCAAACACCAGTTTTTTAAACTCTGCAAAATCTTTCATCAGTTCCTCAGGCATCTCGGCATAAACCTCAGCCAGGCTACCACTGATTAAAGATCGCATGATGGTCATCTTCTCAGTTTCCCTCACTGAGAAGTCCACAAACGCTCTTTCCACTAAGGAAAAGAACACCTCAGGACAATCTCCCTTGTGGTACACAGGGAATTTCTTCAGGTCAGCCTTAGACAATTGGCCTCCCTCAGAATCCCTATTGTTATTATTGTTCTGGTTCATCAGTTCCAGTTTTCTTAATTCAAACGCCATTTTCTCTCTCTCCAATGCCAATTCAAATTGTCTCTGTTTCTCTCTTTCCCTTTGCTCCATTTCAAATTGCCTTTCCCTTTCCTCCCTTCTTTCTCTCTCTAATCTTTCCTCCATTTCCCTCACCCTCAGTTCATGCTGTTGGGCTAGGAGTATTTTTCTGAGTTCTGGGTCCTGCTCTCCTGTGCTGTCACCTTGCACTGAGCCAAATTCATCCTCAGAACCTTGGTCAATCTGGGGGTCTTTCACTTCACTCATTTCTGCTACTTGGCTTCGAGTCAAGGGCATAATCCCCCCTCAGAACAAGCTGCTTTAAAAAGTCAAGCCTCAAAATAAAACGACCACTTTTTTTCTCTTTTTGCCTCAGAACCAGCTTTCCCTAGGCTGCTGTTCTTCAGCACTTAACTTGCAACAGTATCGAGTCAGAGCCTACCCCCCTCTGCTGGGCCTCTCAGCTGGCAAGCTAGCTCGCTGTTGCTACGCAGTTTTGCCTCAGCTTTTTCCCGCCAAAACTAGGCTGCCTCAGAGCACCTTAATCTAAGTCTCCCCAGTTGGCACGTTCTTCTACTAGCGCACCTCCCCGTGAGGTACACCTAGAAGATTACCTACGCGCCTCAGACTGTCCCTGACTAGACCCCCCTTGCTCTGGGCACACTTGCCAAGGCTTTGCTGGACCACTGGACAACTGGACCAGTCGTATCCCACACGCTGGACACCAATCAATGTGACAAACCCAGACCTACTGGGATATGTCACACAGTTACACTAAGCTGCCACCAACCATTCCCTTTAAGAAGTCACACAGACCAGGGATGGATTTTTAAACAATAAAGAATAAGGTTTATTTAAACACAACACACAGGGATAATAAAACAATCAGGTGAATAACATAAAGTAACGTGGCTTATTCTCACTCATACAAGCATACAGTTTGGTTCACACAGAACCCTTAACTTGAAGCACAGACCCTGAACCTATCAGTTCTGGCTAACCAACAGACACCTGAACCTATCAGGTTGGTACTCTGACACACAGAAGTACCCTGTCTGACACACAGACTCCCACAACAGCTTCTTCTTCCCAGCTGCTGCTTCGTCACATCCCAGTGTCTCTCAGCATCTCTCTCAGCATCACACACGCTCCACCTATATATACAGTACAGCCCCTCCTCCTGATGTCCCGCCTTCCACTCCCCATAGGATGGAACTTTCCCTCCAAACCCATGACAGACAGGTAACATCAGTGCTGTATGTAACACTAGGTTATCTGTGTTCTGTGTGCAAATGGTTTTAGGCAAGTGGTCCATAGTGGTCCTATTTATTGGCAGGAAGTCAGGTTCTATCTATCTGAATAATTTTTGTGATCCCCAAATGGCATCTGAACATTTTGAAGTTTGCTTTCACTGTTTGTTTATATACTTGGGGGAGGGGTTTAATATACACAAACACACTTATATTCAAATTCAATTCTGTTTTTCTGATAATTATGTATATAAAATGGGTCACTGACAAACACCTTTTAAGTGCTTGGAAGGTTGGACTTACAAGAGTAGAAACATCTTTGGAGGAAGAAACTAAGGGAAATGCTTCTTCCCTAAACAGTCTAGCAAGGAGATGCTTTTTTGGCCGTAATATGTTCAGTCATGCCCCGCTGGACGATTACCCCGTTTAAAGCTGAATCCGCTTAACGTTGATGTTTTTGTGATCGCTTTTGCGATCGCAAAACAATGGTTTAAATAGGGTTTTTTCACTGTGCGATGATCGGTTCCCTGCTTCAGGAACCTATTTCAAAATGGCCACCCGCTGTTTTTAGGACTGATTTTTTGCACTACAGGCACCAAAAACGGCTGCCCGTATGGATTTTCGCTGGACGAGCAGGTATTCAGCCTATTAGAACGCATTGAACGGTTTTCAATGCATTTCAATGAGTTTTTTAATTTCGTTTGACGACGTTTTCGCTCTACAGCAATTTCGCTGGAACGAATTAACGTCGTCAAGCGAGGCACCACTGTAGAGTGTTTTGTTGAGAGAAGAAAGCAAGAGTGCTTGTTATGGATGGTGTGGTATTTTTGACAGTTCTGGCAAATAGTACTTACTCATAGAGTTCAATGAGCCATACTGCCCGGTAAGTCATGGGATTGCAGCTTAAATATTATATTGTTAAGAACTGATATCAAATCACTATGATGAATCTAGAGAGAAGTCTACCAAAGGTTGTTCTATTCTTAATGCTTTTGTGTGTCTGCTTCACATAGGCTTTTTATTTTATGAATTAATTTTAATTTATTAATTTGTTTTAAGAAATAAATTATTAAACCATCCATTGATCTCTGAATGCCACACATAAACTTAAAGATCAGAATGTTGCACATGGAAGGTGCCAAGGCAAACTGATGAACTGCCGCATCACCATGTAGATGGCATCCTGTCAAGTAAGACTTTTGCAGAGTGCAGGTGGCATACAAGTCAAATCAATCAATCAATAAAATAAATAAATAAAAGTAGTTGTACCAGCTTCTCCAGTGTCCCTTTTGCAGTTAATAGTGGCAGAATGGGCAATTTTTAAACAATAGAATAACTATGCCATTGACAAGAATAATCAGTAAAACAGCAGAAAATACAATATTTTAGAATTCCTAGGCATGGAAAATGGTTTAGTTTCAGGTATGAATTCCTTGGCAACAAAATAAAATCCCTATCAGGCTTCAGTAGAACTATCGTATTTTTCCGTGTATATGATACTTTTTCCTAAAATAGTTAGAGCAAAAACTGAGAGTCATCTTATACATGGAAGTAAGCTGAACTGCTGGCATGCCGAGCCCTCTCTGTGGGCATGCGAGCCATGCCGATGCTGCTGCCCATACCAGGGTGTGCTGCCGCTTGCTGCCAGGGCTCAGCTGAAGCTCACAGGAGCCCACAAGTGGTGCTGGAGAAGGTGATCAGGTGGCGGCAGGAGGCGGAGCCAAAGGAGGAGCCACACTTGGCCACCCCTTGCAGCTGCCCATTGACTGGGGCCGCCTAATCACCTCCTCCAGCATCACTTGCGGGCAGCGAAGGAGGACCGAGCGCAGTACAATATTGCGCACAGGGCAGTACAGGAAACCCGAGCAAAGGCCCTGCCTATATTTGGGGAGGAGGAAAAGGCGTCACCTGGGTGTCCCTCTGGAGGACATGCTGACCTGGAGGGTGCCCACTGATTTGGTCACTCGGGCTCAAAAGGGTCAAAATTGGAGGGGTGTCTTGTACATGGGGGTGTCTTAAACACAGAAAAATATGGCATATGTAACTGCAGCAGTGAAAAAGGAATGAAAGGTGAGGACAGGAAGAATCACTGCTCTTTTAAACCATTTAATCTGATGAACAATTCTGGATAAATTAAAGCTTGATTTCATACTATTGCAAAATTGTAATAAAAAGTAGATTTTGGGTTTTGATTTATTTGTTCTTACAAGCCAAAATAGTGACCTCAATTTTTGTTACTTCTTGAGTGAGCATTCCAAAACTAACATACCACCACCCACAGAAGAAGGCCGCCTCTTTTGTGATGTCTAATGCAGCTAAAAAAAGAAAAATGAACACAGACAAGTTTTTCCTCTGATTATGTGGCGTAGCAGTTAAACTGTTGTACTATAGCTAAAACTGTGCTCACGACCTGGGGTTCAGTCCCAGGTAGCTGGCTCAAGGTTGACTCAGCCTTCTACCCTTCTGCGGTCGGTAAAATGTTTACCCAGTTCGCTGGGGGGGGGGCAATGTGTAGCCTGCATAATTAACTTGTAAACTGCTGAGAGAGTCCTTGAAGCACTATGGGGCGGTATATAAGCAGCACACTTTGTTATTTCTTTTTGCTTTGTTAGTATTAGATATGCTGGTATGAGAGAACGTGTTACAGCCGGTGGCCCCAGGACTGGATTGTGCTTAACAGAAAGTAGAAAGCTAGTGTAGCTGTTTCTGAACTGACGTATTGATATTGTTGCCTGCTTATTTGTTTTGTTGCAGCATAGATATATTTTTGTAGATATATTGTTTCTTAAGTTGTTTTAAACAGATAACATTTGTATTTTCAGTTCATCCAAGTCTCATCCTGGGCCTGTTGTCCATATTAGTGACAATCCAATGGATGAAGGCAAGGTACGTTCAAATCTGAAACACATATCTTGGCCTCAGGGACATTTCACTTATTCCTTGTTGTTGTTGTGTGCCTGATAGGATTTTCAAGGTAAGTGATATTTAAGGAGGGGTTTTACCAGTTCCACATTCCCAGTGAGTTTCCATGGCTCAGTGGGGATTTGAACTCAGGCCTCCTGAGTCCTGGACTATTACTCTATCCATTATATGAGTAATTCCCCATTTTGGATCCACAGATATTTTTGGAGTGCAACTCTCAGAAATCCTGGCCAACACAGCTAGTGGTGAAGGCTCCTGGGAGTTTTAACTCAAGAACATCTCCTTTTTAGATTTTAGTAATTTGTTGTGATCAGGTTCTTCCAAAACTGGTGACGGTTCCCTCATTTTGGTGGGAATAAGAGACGGAGGCAGTTTTAAAGTCCAACAGATTTAGTTTTATTAACATCAACTTCAGGATCAACTAAATTAAATGGATCAAAACAACTCAGTTCAGGGATTGTTCTTGGGTCCCGGCGTAAATATGTCACTTCTCACATTGGGGCTGGACCAAAGTGCTCACGGTCGGTCATCACTCTCAAGGGGATGCTCCTTACTGCGTGCACTGTCCCACAACAGGGGTGTCTCGCCCAGTCCCCTTCTGGAGGTGGAATGTTGTAGGAGGGACTGCGCCAGATCCCTTTCTCCCCCCACTTTGATTGCAAAGGTAAACCACAACAGTCCATTCTAACTGTTTCACCTCTCTTCTTTCTACCTTTGGGAAATCGGGGTCTGGGAATAATCCTCCTCCTGTCTTTAAGTTCGGAAAGTCCTTTAACAAATCACCAACCTTGTTGGGTGTTTCTTCATCCCTTTCAGTTTGAACCGCACAATCTCTCGTACCTTTTCTTGTCCGGTCTGTTTCCACTCTAAATTCCCGCGCATCACCCCACTCTTTTATAACCTCCTCCCACACTATCAAATCTTGCTCCTCCCCTTTTGCCGCCTCCTTGTCTTCTGCCAAACACACTTCCACTCCTCTTTTCCCCTTTATTCCGCCCTCCTCTATTTCTATGAGCACTCCCTCTGCACATACACACGTCTCCTCCTGTACTCTCTTGGTTGAGGATGGCTCACTAGCCTTCTCTCTTTCACATTTGTCAAGAGAGAATTTAGCTTAGTTGTAGTAATAAAGATGGGCAATATTTAGAAATAAAATGTTCCAACATAGTCACATTAATTCTAACCATATATATTTGGATGGTGTATTTTCCTTTGCAGAAATGGTACTAAAGAAAAGGTTGGGCAGACATAGATTACATTGGAATCTAACATTGGTAGGGTGATGGTGGTGGAAATCAGCTTGGGAGTGACTCTGAAAGGGGAAAAATGGCTGCTGGGGAAGAAATTAAATACTTGCCCCTTTATAGTTTATCTGTTTTACTTCCTCACTAGAGTTGCTTTGTTCTTTAAAAAATTGCATTGGGACATTGTTAGATAAAAAGGTGATTTTTGTAGGGTCATGCAGTTATGTCCCCCATCAGCCAGACATGCAACCAGATAGGATACTTACAAACACAAAATGTTTACCTTATTGCTTTTATTTGAACTGTCATTTGACTACTGTAAAAATTTACATGTTATAAATTTTTTTGACAGTGTATGTACCATGTTGTGTATGTAAGTGTATATAAATTTATGTCCACTCTAAAAGATTGATGTTTAATTTTGTTACATTTACTAGATTAAATGTAACATTCTTATGAACAGGATGATAGTGTAAATCTTAATTGTTAGCATATCATCTCAGATTTTTCTGATACTAGGATTAAAAACAGCTAGTGAAAATATATGTGTGCAAAGAACGGACTTGTGCAATACCTTTAAACAGTTTTGACTAGGGAGCATACTAGATTGTTGAAGAATATTTCCAAGTGACTGTGGGTGTTTGTGAAATCTGAAGTACAGATATCTTAAATTTCCTGTGTCTTCCTTTAGTAGTAATGAGGACATGCATTAGAAAGTCTTGGTCTTTTTACAAGAGCAGTTTATTATAGTGATCTCCCAGTGCTGTTTTTTTTAAACATAGCTATATTCTAAAAAGTTGCTTTTCCTTCTTTATTTCATGATTGTATGTATAGAACTGCAAGATATTTACATATGCCCTATTTGGGTCATTTTCTTTTGGTTACAGTTCTGTGTATACTCCATAAATGAATATTGTTTCTCTCCATGATCATAAAAATGATTTCTGGAAGGGTATGTCTTGTAAAAGAATCATACTACTCAACAATTAATTGTATATCTGTTCTGCCTTTTGATCCATTGCTGTGTGCAAGTGTTTTTGCCTAATAACTTTATTGGGTTTTGCCTAATAACTTTCTGCTGTATTTCTACTGTACGTTCAGTTCAAGAATACTTGTGGTGGGTTCGTTTGTAGTTATTATTTCAGAGAATACAAAGAATATTTTTTATTTATTTAAAATATTTTTATGATGCCTTTCTCCTTGAAAAGGACCTAAGGTGGTTAACAACAATGAAATATGCTATTTATTTAAAAACGAGTATACAAGGCTGGTTAACATAATTAAAAGACAACTTTTAAAACTACTGTACGAGCAATGAACAAAGAGGCATCTTAGATCATTAACAGACAATATTAAGGCAAAGATCTTTTTTTTAAAAAATTCCACTCTGTGAATAGAAAACACAAAAAATGGAAAACACAAGTAGTACAAAAAAATCCGATCAAAGTAATGCCTAGCAATCTATCTAAAAATCAAAGAGGTACAGTAGTACCTCGGTTTGCGAATGCCTCAGTTTACATAATTTTCAGGTTATGAACCGAAATCCATTAGAAATAAAGCCCCGATTTACGTTGTTTTCTTTTTTTCACACTACGAAAGGGTTTTCCCAGGACACATTGTGCCTATAGTGCCGCCGCTTTCGTAGTGCAATTGGCATTTTGGTTTACGAAATTTCTGTACTATGTAATGTAGCGTAGAACGGATCTATTTTGCAAACCAAGGTACTACTGTATCTGGCTAGTGAGGGAAGGCTTGCCTGAAAAGAAAGTCTTTGGCTGCTTGTGGAAGGATAGCAAAGATGGGACCTGTCTGACTTCCTGTGGGAGGGAGTTCACCTTACATGAAACATTTCCTCCCTGTTCTTCGCCAAAAAGCCTTCCATAGTAGCTTTGAAATCATCTTAAAAAACAAAGCAAAACATGGCCACTGCCCATTTTCAAACCTCAATTCTCCTTGCAACATACCTGCTCCATGCAGTCTTCTATTTTAATATAGGGAGAGGGCTAGAGGAGATGTCATAACAAAGAGTGACAAGGAAGCTTGCCACTGCCAGTCCCATTGAGCACAACTAAATACAGACCCAACCCAAACTGCTAGCTTGTAGGAAGCTACTACTTTATCACATTAGTTTCCTACATTGAGGATGTATATTTATGTGGAGTTTCATTCAGAAATGCATTAGGCTTTTTGTGAATTGGTAGTCTCCAGGACAATAGTGATATATCTTCACAGCTGATTTGGTTGTTAAACTTCTCCTGTCCATTTTGATAATGAGTAATTTAGTATTTCATGCTAATTTTAACTCAGTTATAAGATGAAAAATTGCAAGTCAGTTTGCATATTATAACAAAAAGGGAAATGAGCCTCTTTCAGGGGAGGAGGAATAAGAGACAACTATAAATGGACAAAGGTAATTTCCACAAAATAACTGCATTCAATTCCTCATCTCACCTTTCTTTCGGATAAGAACCAAACTGTGCATGCAACATAACCTAGTTCAGTAAGTGGCATTTTCTTTACTTAGATAGTGCCTCACAAGGTAGTGTGAGCTAGAGGGACCAACATGCAAGTACTACTTGCTTTTGTGAGTACATAGTACTCGTGACAAGTCCTGATTTGTAGGCTTTCTAGACATCATTAACTACTATAACTACCATTAACTGTACAGTGGTGCCTCGACTTATGAACGCCCCTACATACGAACAATTTGATTTACGAACAGTTCCGTTCACAAAATTTTGCTTTGACTTGCGAACGGAGATTCGACTTATTAACGACAACAACAGCAAAGCGGAAAAAGTGGAAAATGGACTTTGGACTGCCTGGTACTGTAATTTTAAAATGTAAAAATTGGTTTAAAAGGTGCTTGGTTTGGTTTAAAGCCGCTTGGTTTTAAAGGTGTTTTGTTTAAAAGGTGTTCGTTCCTTCCCTCCCTTCCTCCTTTCCTGCCCTTTTTTTAACCTTAGGTCATCTTAGGTTTTTAAAAAAATTCCCCCTAGTGGTAGAGGATGGATTAAAAGATTTTGCATTTGTTCCTATGGGAACGAATGCTTCGACTTACAAACGGCGTCTCTACATAAGAACAAAAAACAGCCAGAATGGATTAATCGGTTTTCAGTGCATTCCTATGGGAAATGTTGATTCGACTTATGAACATTTCGACTTAAGAACATCATTCCAGAATGGATTAAGTTCGTAAGTCGAGGCACCACTGTGTTTGTATAGATATTTGATACCAGAACATTCATTTAGTTACAGTGTCCCAGACAGTATTTCAAAATGATGTCTTATTTTTTGATTATCAGTAGTATTGCTGCAATATTGGAATAATGTTTTCTTTAATATTATGTTGATATATAGTTATTCTAAGCACTTTCATTCTGATTCAGCAATCCTTAGAATTATATTATTCATGTTTTAAAAATGAAAATTAGCATTTTTTCATTGTTTTAAAATGTTTTGTTTGTGATTTATTACAGCTCTTGATTGGTTTTGAATCAGGAACAGTGGTACTATGGGATCTCAAATCCAAGAAAGGAGAATACAGATACACACATGATGAGGTACTGGGAAACATATCTAACAGATTTTATCTACTGCTTCTTCAACAATAGTAATATTCAATTTTTTAAAAAAATTAGATTATTCTTTGTCAGTAATGATGTTTTAATCTAGAATGATCATTTTTGTGCATCACTTCTACTTTTTATTTTTTTTTAAAGAACACCTCATGCTTCCTTCCTCTTTTTACTGTCATGCACTTCACTTTTAGTCAAAAAGCTATTTGTATTTTAAAATAAGTAGTAAAACTGATTACAATTTATTTTAAACTACAAAGAAGTACTAATGTTCTGTTGCATTACAAAAAGTTAATAAGTTAATATGCCTTAAGAAATGACAAACAAAGCAACTTTTAATGTGAAGGATAATGAAAATCTAATGGTCTTGCATCCCTCTTGAAACTTCTTTATACAAAGTGCAGAAATTAATACATCGCTCTGAAGCATGATTTAAGGAGTGACTTTGTGACATTTGCTAAATGACGTAAGAATTCAAGAGTTGGGAACTTTTAGGATACTGAACTTGTAGTGTTTCATACAGTCTTCAGTTCAGAGTATGTGCATTACATATTTAAATGTTTCTAAACTCCATGTGATACTCATACCACAGAAATGAAGAACAGGAAAAACACTAGTTTTTCTCTTCTTCTCCAGTTCAGTACAACTTCCCACTCGTTTTTTGTTTGTTTTTTGCTTGGTTTTTTGAGTCTTACAGTATTTGTAAGAAAGAAAGCGTGAATGAGAATTGGCTTTTCTTTGTGGTCTCTATCACTCATGCAAATGGATGGTGCATCTGCACAGAGGTTAATTTGAAACATTCTACATTTTAGGTGATAAATCCTGCCCCTGTGAACATGATCCAGTGAACCTTACCTTGAGCTTATCATTTCTTTTACATCTGCCACCCGAGTGATGTTGTTGGAAACACTTTGAAAAACTGTTGTCCCTGAAATTTCTTTTGTTCTTTTCCTTAT
Organism: Pogona vitticeps; assembly: GCF_051106095.1. Lineage (NCBI taxonomy): Eukaryota > Metazoa > Chordata > Lepidosauria > Squamata > Agamidae > Pogona > Pogona vitticeps. Next base: position 75,947,801 of record NC_135783.1, on the reverse strand, counting down.
CTACCTGTCTTTATGCTTCTTTGACTCCCTTTGCCTGTGCTGATAGTCTTAATGGCCCTTATTTAAATGTATAGTGGTGCCTCGCATTACGACGTTAATTTGTTCCAGAGAAATCGCTGTAGAATGAAAACGTCGTAACGCGAAAATAAAAAGCCAATTGAAACTCACTGAAACCCCTTCAATGCATTCCAATGAGCTGGAAACTCACCGTCCAGTGAAGATCCTCCATAGGGCGGCCATTTTCAGTGGCTGTCTTACGAGGAATCCGTCCCTAAACACAGTGGGGAGCCATTTTATTTACCCGGTGGCCATTTTGAAACCGCCGATCAGCTGGAGGAAAATCGTCATTTTGCGAAGAATCGGTTTCCGAAGCAGGGAACCGATCATCGCAAAGCGAAAAAACCCATTCAGACCATTGTTTTGCAATCGCAATTGTGATCACAAAAAGATCGTCGTAATGTGGGGCAATCGTAATGCGGGGCAATCGTAAAGAGAGGCACCACTGTATTGCAGCTGTGAGGGGAGGAAGACTGGGAATTCTTGATACCTTTTCTGATTTGGAGAATCCCACCTTTCTCAGTCTTTTTCTATATGGCAGGGATTCACCAAACAAGGGCTTGAGTTGTGCCAGTCAAAACGCAGACTTTATTTCAGGAAAAAGTCAATATGGGAAGCTGATCAGGCAGCTCAGAATCATCTCCTCCATACAGTATTTGTGAGCATTTCCCTAAAGCTCTCCAGCAAACAGGACTTGTTTCCACCATTTGATTGAAATTAGCTTTCTCAGCATTGGATTATCATCAATTGGTACTTGTGGACATTGTGATGTCTCTGCTAGTGTTCTCTACTTCCTCCCACCACCACCCCAACACTGGGACCAGACACATTGCCACCAAAATAAAGGAAGCACACCTTTGAGCATCATGCTGATTCTGCTTACCCAGACGACACAGAAGAGAGTTAAACTGAAGAAAGCTACCATATAATTTAGCTTCTGCTACATTGCCTTCAGCAGCACAGTCCCCATTGCAACTCCTTTCCTCTACCACAATGCCACAGACTTTTCTGACTTGGGCACTGGCTGTTCCTTCAGCTACGGACAACACTCATCTAACTGTTAGAACTTTCACTCTTTATACTGGCTTGATACTGCATCCCTGTGGCTTGTCACTTATACTTGCTGTTTCTTTGGTTTCAGTCTCTGGTGTAGCTTTGATTGCTCTGCTCTGCACTGGCTTACTACCATTTCTTCCTGTTCTACATTCAGTCTCAATCTCATTTTTGATCCCTGCTTTGAGGATAGCTATACCTGGATGCAGATCTGGCTTGCATAACCAAGATGTGGATGGGTAAAGGGGATATACCCCTGTTGCTAGCCTGTCACCCCAGTTATGCTGTCCAGCACCAAGGTAGACTGGAGGGTTGGGAGGGGGGAAAGTTGCCATTGTTTATAAGGACACCCTTGGGGTTGTCAGGCTCTGTGCCATGGTGATGCCAGGCCTAGATTCCCTCTGTGTCGATTGGGGCCAGGGATGGTATTGAGATCTTGCTGCCATACCGTGTTCCCCATGATCCAGCCACCTCCCTATCAGAGCTAACTATCTCCGTGGCTCTGTTGGGATCCACGAGACTGATTGTCTTGGGTGATTTCAACATCCATGCGGAGGCAGAAGTTACTGGTCCGGCTCTTGAGTTTTGGGAAACCATGGCTTCCTTGGACATGTCTCAACTTGTTAACGGCCCCACATACCTGGGTGGCCACACTTTGGATCTGTTTTTTTCCACTGAGCAGAGAGAGTGTGGCTAGATGGTGACTGACGTTCAGTTAGTCCCCTTGTCGTGGTCGGACCATCACCTTATAAAATGGAATCTCACAGTGGCCCTCCCTCCCTGTGGGGAGCAGAGACCTATTTTCATGGTCTGCCCTCACAGGCTACTGGATCCTATGGGATTCCAGGATGCTATGTGTGGGATTCTGATTGACCCAGCCGGCGCTCCTGTCAAGGCCCTGGTGGATGACTGGTATGCTGCAACTGCCAGGGCTGTAGACACGATTGCTCTTAAATGCCCCCTCCACCGCAGAGTCCGACCAGCACCTTGGTTTAACCACCAGCTGCAGGCTTTGAAGCGGAATAGGAGAAGGCTAGAGAGCGTTTGGAGGTGGAACCTAACGGAAAATAACTTAAAAGCTGCCAAGGTTGCTAGGAAAGACTACTTTGCTGCCTGGATAAGTGAAGCATCGAATCAGCAGGACGAACTTTTCCGTATAGTACGCAACCTATCTGGAATTGTCCACAATGATTGGCCTCCATCTAGCATTTCTTGTGACCAATTTGCAGCATTTTTAAAATCAAAAGTGGAGGCATCTGCCAGGATCTTGCACCCTATTTGAAAACAGTGGATCGAGCTGAGACATCCAGCGCAGCACCTTGTCCATTGAGAATTACTTAGTTTCAACCTGTGATGTCCGCAGAGGTGGACAAGGTCAAGCCACCACCACCTCCCTTGACCCCTGCCTGGCCTGGCTAATCAAAGCTGTTAGGCCAGTGATAACTGAATGGACCGTTGAAATAATAAATGGGTCTCTTCTTGAGGCTTGCCCTTAAGGAAACGCTCATTAGGCCCATTAGAAAGAAACCGAGCTTGGTGGCGGGCAACATTGGCAATTATCAGCCTGTTGCCATTGTTTCTTTTCTCAGCAAGGTAGTTGAGAGGGTGGGGGCTGACCAGCTTCAAGCTCTCTTGGATGAAACCGATGCCCTGGATACGTTTCAGTCGGGCTTCAGGCCGCGCCACGGCACAGAAACAGCATTGATCACCCTGCTGGATGACCTACTTAGGGAGGCCCATGGGGCAAAATGTCCTTACTCGTCCTTCTTGATATCTTATCCGACTTTGATACCGTCGACCATGGTATCCTCCTGGGGAGGCTCTCCAAGATGGGGATTGGTGGCCTTGCTCTTGCTTGGATCCAGTCCTTCTTTGCTTCCAGCAGGTGTGGCTTGGGGAACTCCCTCTCTTTTTGGAGGGGGGTGACTCTCACCACAAAGAATTCAGTTCACAGTCTGGGGGTCCATCTGACCTGGTGCTTACCATGGAGACCCAGGTAGTGTCCATGGTCCGGTCTGCCCACTTGCATCTTTGGTGGATCACCCAGCTGCATCCCTATCTAGACATTGGGGCGCATACCACTCTGGTCCATGCACTCATAGTCTCAAGAATAGACTACTGTAACGCTCTCTACGTGGAGCTTCCTTTGAGACTGATGCAGAAGCTTCAGATGGTCCAGAACATGGTGGCCAGGCTATTAACACGGGTGAAAAGATTTCACCATATTTCCCTCACCTTGGCCACCTTACATTGACTATCTATCCGCTTCCGCATTGATTTCAAGGTGTTAGCCATTACATATAAAGCCCTTAATGGCTTAGGACCTCAATACCTGGCAGAGCGCTTTCTTCTGCCCAATTCTACCCATATCACCCGCTCCAGTCAGGCTGGGCGGGTGAGGGGCCTAACACCAAGAGAGGCCCGGTGGGAAAAAACAGAAATCGGACCTTCTCAGCAGTGGCCCCTCATCTTTGGAACAACTTACCTGTTGAGATCCGCCTGGTTCCCTCGCTGAGAGCCTTCAAGACTAATTTGAAGACATGGCTATACAGGCAGGCCTTCCCTACAGCCATTACCTAGCCTATCTCCCCTTTTCTTATTATTATTATTCCCCTCTTTCTTTTTTCCTTTCCCATCTTGGATTAATCTGGATTTTATCTTAGTTTATTTTTTTATTCTATGTAAACCGTCCAGAGTAAACATGTTCTAGACGGGCGGTATATAAACCAAACCAAACCAAACCAAATCAATAAATAAATATTCTTGTCCACACTCAATTCTCAATGTTGACTTTGAGGGCTCCCAAATCATGGGACTGCCTGGCACCCTCTTTCCTCATTCCTCTGACTCTGTCCTTTATTTTGGCTCTGTCTCAGAAAGAGATACAGTTGTATGTTTCTCCATAGACAAGTAGCTTAAAATCTGAAGACCACTACAGTGGTGCCTCGCTATGTGATTACGGATTAACCCTCGCTATGTGAAAACATCGCTAAACGGAACGTAAAAACCCAATGGGCCCTAAACTTACAGTTCAGCGAAGTTTCCTCCATAGCGGCAGCCATTTTCTCGCTCTCGGTAAATGAGGGGAGGGCGCGAAAACACTGCGCGCGGCCATTTCGGGGCTTCTGGCAGCCATTTTGGAACCGCCTAACAGCTGATCCATGGGCATCGCAAAGCAAAGATCGGTAAGTGAAACGCTTACCGATCGTCGCTATGCGAGTTTTGCCCATTGCGACCGTCGGTATGCCTCCGCATTAGCGATCCCGAAAAAGGGATCGCTATGCGGATTCGTCGTTATACGGTGCGCTCATTAAGCGAGGCACCACTGTATAACCAATGTGATGCTTTGTATCATCACAGACATGGAAGATAACTCTCTCCTGAATCTAATTGGCTTTGAATCTTAAATAACAGATGTGACTTGTACATGTGTCACTGTCATGATTTGTAGAAGTCTCAGTCCCCATTCTGGTATGGCTATTCACCTTCAGCTGGATGGTGCTGTCCTCGATACCTTTCTCCTTACTGTTCTCTTTGACATTGTGCTCCATTTTATTATGTGGACCATTCGACCACCAATTGTTATACTAACAAATATATTATTTGGATCAACATTGTTCATGTTTATCTCACCACTGATATTGGGATCCTTGACACGTTGTGCCTGCAGACTTGCATATTAACATCTCTTCTTCCTGTTGTGTAGCTGCTGCTTTCCCAATCTACAGGTTTCCATAATTACCTATTCTCTTCACACCATTCCTCCACTCCTGACTGATACTGACATGGCTTCTCTGCTCCAAGAGATTGCACCCTTCAGGCTATACACATCTTACACCGATATACTTTATTTCAATTTCTGTCCTGACAAGGTGATCCTTTTGCCCAATGTGCCCAAAGTTGTATCTTCCTTCTATCTCAACCAGGACATCATTTTACTTGCATTTTTCCTACACCTGTCTTCATACTTTGGATGTTAGATGTGCTTAGGCTTCCATAGTTGAAGAACTGCTTTCTTGCACTGATCATTCTTTATCTTCCTCTGCTGTTGGGGACCACAGCATGGCCCTTTTGTCTCCTCCCAAAGTTTTGCTCACTGGATTGTCAGCTGTATTGCATTGGACTATCAAATGACACACTTCCCTTTCCCCAGTGGTATAAAGAGTCACTCTACAAGATCTACAAGGAAATGATGGGTCATTTGTAGTAACTGAGACTCTTTGAATAAGTTGTCTGTGAACTCATGACCCTTTTTCCTTCCATTTTGGTGTCTTCTGCTCTTCACTTATTTTGTTGACAGATAGAGATGCTGAAGGTGAGGTGCACTGGATCATACATAGTAGAAGATGGTAGAGGGGTTTCCCAACTAAAGTGCTCAACTCTAGAATGTTCTAAGCAATTATGTGAATACATGCATAATCATATTTTTGTGAGTTCACAGATGACTACTCTAAGAACCACAATTACCACAGGCAACCCAGCCTTTCCTCCTGTAGTTACACTGTGTACATGCCGGAAGTGAAGAAAACTTTGAGCTAGGCATCAGTTTTATATCTTTCTTGGTTAATCAGGAAAGGTTTTCACAGAGAAGGCAAAACCATCAATTCAATACATGTAAATTTTTGAATGATTTTTTTTAGATCTGATAAAGAGGAAGCCATTTAAATCACCATGAGCTTCACTTTTGTGTTTTTTCTCTTTTAGAATTACTTCAGTCAAGCAATTGGATTTTATTTCTAAATAAATGGTATACCTGGGATATATGGCTGTGTGTGTGTGTGTGTGTGTGTGTGTGTGTGTGTGTGTGTGTGTGTGTGTGTGTGTGTGTGTGTGTGTGTGTAGAGAGAGAGAGAGAGAGAGAGAGAGAGAGAGAGAGAGAGAGAGAGAGAGAGTTCCCATTTGTATATAGTAATGCAGTAATGTGTATGTGCCGCCAAGTAGATTCCAATTTATGGAGACTCTTTCCAGTGTTTTCTATGTGTAGAGTATCCAGAAATGCTTTACTATTCCCTTCTTGGGGTGCTCCAAGACTACACAGCTTGCCGAAAGTTACACAGGCTAACTCTTTGCCAACAAGGCACAGTGGAAGAGTAAACTCACAACCCCCAAATATCTAATTCATTGAGCTATCCAGCCAGCATATAAATTATTTTTAAAGCATCAAACATCACTGCAGAGAAGTCTGTTCTGGATCTCGCGAGAATGTGCAATTAAAATACACGTTTAGTAGAGTTACTAAGAAAACAGAAAAAATACTACAGTGAGACATTCTGCTTTCTATCTGACACAAGATAAGATTATACCTTTCACTTCAAGTGGAATAGAAAGCGGAAACTAAAATGCCTTGCTGTATTTTTTTTTCTTTGCTATTCCATCTTGATAATCCTCTCTTTAAATTAATATTTTAAAATTGAAATTGTAGTTGTAATTTTATGATTTTATATATTTTTATACTGTTTTGTTTTATTTTGTAAGCCGCCCCGAGTAGATATGGTCTAGAGGGGCGGGGTAAAAATCAAATAAATAAATAAATAAATATTGTATTTTACCTAGTTTTTTCGTTACTTTACTATGTATTTATGAAGGACAGTGTACAAATACAAATCTGATTGCTTTTAAGTTTCCATGAGGAAACTACTCCTACATTGCTAGGTTCCTCTTCTCGGGAAGGTAATTTACAATTTAACACTGCGGATAAGACTAGTCTGGATGTTTGAAAGAGATGCTCTCTCAAGTAGTAAAACATGTCTTTTTGACATAGCATGTGATTTTTTTCTCACATACTGGCATTTAGCTTGCTTTGCTTGATGATGTAGGTATTGGAAACTGAATACAGTGGTGCCTCGCTTTACGATTGCCCCACATTACGACAAAACCGCTTAATGACGATCTTTTTGCGATCACAATTGCGATCACAAAACGATGGTCTGAATAGGGGAATTTCACTTTGTGATGATTGGTTCCCTGCTTCGGGAACCGATTTGTCGCAAAACGACATTTTTTGAACAGCTGATAGGCGGTTTCGAAATGGCCGCCGGGTGATTAAAATGGCTCCCCGCTGTGTTTAGGGACGAATTCCTCGCTATACAGGCAGCGAAAATGGCCGCCGTATGGAGGATCTTCGCTGGACGGTGAGTTTTTACCCCATTGGAACGCATTGAATGGGTTTCAGTGTGTTTCAGTGGGGTTTTTATTTTCGATTTACGATGTTTTCGCTTAACGGCGATTTTCCTGGAACGGATTATTGTCGTTAAGCGTGGATTGTACATACTTCATTTTTAAGTCTAATTGCTAAGGCATGCATTTGAGGAAATCCAACTGTGGTAGGAAAATATTCCGACATATTTTATGGGAAGAACTACCATAGAGAAGATGATGCGGGTTCCCACTGATGTCCCCAAATTTTAACAGTTTGGATGCCTTGGCTGCTGCTGCTAAATGCCATGTTGGTAAATGGGAGAATATCAGCCATCCAGGACTTTATCCTAAAAAAAGCATTCCAACTTGCCTTGACTTGATTGGATGGACGAGGCCAAAAGCGTTAATCTCACTCAGGCATGTCCAACAGCAGGCAAGACTTGGGAGACAGGGAGGTGGAGTTTTCAGTGGTCTAGTGTGGTTCTTGCCCACTCATGAAATAAGATATTTTGGGTTTGAATGGGTGTATCTGAAAGTGAGAGCCCAGGACAGAATAGGGATTTTGTTGGTGTACTGCCCACCCTGCTGTTCAACAGTCTCCTTTCCTGAGCTAGTGGAGCTGGTTTTCAGGTGGTGTTGTGCGGGGGCTTCAACATCTGTGCTGAATCAGTGTTGTCATGAGTGGCGCAGGACGTCATGTCTTCCATGACAACCATTAAACTTTTCCACCCAGTATCTGGTCCCAACCATGCCACAGGACACACTTGAGATCTAAATTTCTGTGCTGTGGTAGATGCTGGTGATTTCAGTATACAGGAACTCAGTGCAGTTCCATTGTAATTGACAGATCATCAGGGGAGGCATTTTTCTCAGTCCCACCACCTTCACAGGTGTGTTTGGTGGGTACATGGGAGATGGCCTTCTCTGTTGCTGCTCCCAGACTTTGGAACTCCCTCACACAGGAGGCTAGGCTGGCCCCATCTTTGCTGTCTTTTTGCAAGCAGGCGAAGACCTTTCTCTTCAGGCAAGCTTTTTTGAGCAACTGGTCTGCCTGAATAGGGTTTTGAATGGATTGTGGTACCTTACTGTTTTGAATGTGTTTTGGTGTTACTAATATTTTTTAGTGTGGTATTTATTTGATCCTTTTGTATTTGTATACTCACTGTTGTTAGTGTTAAATACTGTATTTTAATAAGTTAAGCTGCCTTGGGTCCTTTTTAAGGAGAAAGGTAGGTACAAATATTTTAAATAAAAATAAATAAATAGACTAACTGAAAGTCAGAGCCTCTGCAGGAGTAGGGACCTGACAAAGGTGTGGCGTTACCAGACTACGCCAGGGGGCGTTATGGTGAAATGAACTGCTCAGAGATGAAACCAAACAGACACTGTTGTAGTGTTGATAGAATTATTTACATTAAAGTTCATATATACAGGTACAAATACAACTTCTCTTGGTCTTTACACAGTCCTGGTCTTTCACAGTAGTTCTTCAGTTTGCAATAGTAAATTACAGGTTCAGTATCCAAAGATTGTTACCAATATAAATATTCCAGCATCCACGAAGTCTTCTCCTCTCACCACGGAGATAGTCTTCCTCCAGGATCTTCCTTTTGCAATGTAGCAAGTCTTCATCCAGCGATGCAGCATAAATTTCTTTCACAATCAAATAAACAGCTCTCAACTACACAACCACCAACTACCCAACTACCCAACAACTTGTGTCTGCAAGCTTGGCTAGCTTTATTCTTGGTTGCTCCAATCAACTTGGTTGTCCCACAGCTGTCTCAATTAACCCAGCTGTATTACTTTGGTACATGTTGCTCATTAAATTCTGATCCTGTTATAACTTATCCACTGAATTGCAATGAACAATTCCTAAGGTTGATTTGAGACCTGTCAGGACCCAATTAAAATGATCTGCCTTAGGATCATTATTTGGATCCATATACCGTATTTGCCAGTGTATAAGGCGACTGGGCGTATAAGACGACCCCTGAACATTCCCACTCAAAATGTAGAGTTTGTTATATACTTGCTGTATAAGACTATCCCCTCTTCCGCCTGTGTGATTCTGCTTTGGCTGCATCATGGGGAGAGTTCCTTTTGCCCCTTTTGGTTCCTTTTCGGAGAGAGCCAGAGTTTGCTGGAAGAAAGAACAGAGAGGCAGCAGCCATTTTGGAGAGGTAGCAGCCATTTTGAGAGGCAGCAGCCAAAATGGCTGCCGCCTCTCTGCTGTTCCCGACAGTCAGCTGTTCGGCGCTAGAGTCAGGCTGTTCCCAGGCTAGGAGCAGGGCTCTACTCGATCTTACTACCAGGTAAGTGACTTCGCTGGGAGAGAGGGAGGGTTTGCTGGACATGCACCCGGCATACAAGACGACCCCCCCACTTGGAGGCATGTTTTTCAGGGCCAAAAAGTCATCTTGTACGCCAGCAAATATGGTAGTTTTCCGATGGCTCTTGGGGAATTTTCTGCCACCTTGGCAGGTAATTCTGTAAAAGTCCTTGTTGACCTCTGGGAATGGGTCAAGGCCGCTGACACGCTCACTCCTAAGCATCCTTTCCCGTAAAGTAGAATCAGACTAGTCCCATGGGGAACTGGTGGTGATGAAACAAGTGGAACAGAGACTAGAGCAACAATGGCAGAAAACTTGGAGTTACGCTGACTGAGCATGAGGGTAGGGTCCATTGGCCTATTCTGTGGCAGTGCTGGAAGCAAAGAAATCATTTTTCTCTACCTCTTCAAGTAAATCAACAGTGCCCTAACCACGTTCTCTTACCTTGTGGTAGTCTGGGGCCAGAAACTGAAACATCAGTATCCAGAGTTACAGCTGAGAATATGTTAATGTTGCAGAAAGATGAATGGGACAGTCTTAGTGAAATCAAATTTCAAAGCACTCAGTTACGTAAATCCTGTAGACCAGTTACTAGACAAAACAAATGAATCTCCATAATCCAAAAGATGAGAGATTCTCTGGCACCGAGATGCTCACATTAATTAAGAATTTCCCTCTTCCACTCATGGACCATCTCTAATTTCTGTTTAAAATTGGAGGTTCTTCTTCGTGGCCTCTGTGAATCACACTGTGGGTGATCTGTGCCTGCGTGGAGACTCACTGGAATATTTCAGAGCTTCTGCGATAGAAAAAAATACATTAGAATAGACCCCTCTCCCTCCGTATAAGTACCTTCATGCCAGGACTCTCCCTTCAGTTTCTTTCAACCACTGCATTGAAGAGTCTTCCGTGAGTCTGAAAGCGAAACAAGTCCTTTTTTAAAATTTTTCTTTTTCTTTATTATTAATACAAAGAACAATACAAACTGCTTTTAGTTTTTTCCTGTGTGCCTCGGCATCCAGCTGTTGCACCCCCCTCAATTTTTCTTTTCTTAGTTGTTCATGGCCCCTTTGGGCCCTTTTAAGCACTGCATGATTTGCGATAAAAAGATCCCACTAGCGGATGGCTATGCAAAGTGCCTTTTTTGTCTGGGCGAGGTGAACCAAACCTCCTTGTGTCCTCACTGTAAAAAATTCGAATGAGGAGTCCTCCATTCTTGCCTGTCTCGACTCAAACTCCATCTCTGGGAACGGTCTTTGCAACCAGTAAAATCTGTTGCTCAACCTCAGTGTAAAACCTCTTCACAAGCTAAAGTCATGGATGACACACAAATTCGTGAAGCGTTCCATATTTTTCTCTCAGGGTGTTTTTAAAAAAACAGTTAAAAACTTGGCTATTTAAGCAGACCTTCCCTCCAGTCAGCTAAGTTTTTTATTTTTTCTTTCTCCCTTCATATTCCACTCTGCTAACTTTTAATCCAATTGTATTAATATTTTAATTGTATTTTATGATTATCTATATTTTATATTGTTCATTTTATGTTGTAAGCCGCCCCGAGTAGACATTGTCTAGAGGGGCGGGGTACAAATTTAATAAATAATAAATAATAATAATAATAAAAAGCCATTGGAGAATTGTCTAAACATCGTTCCTCCACTACTCCATCTCATTCTGATGCTCCCTCCACTTCATCAAAAAATCTCTAAGACACATAGATCCAAGCAATCAACATTGAAAACTTCGACATTGAAGCCTTCTGAAAAGCGAAAACCTTCTTCCGATCCGGTTCCGGGTCACCCGCAACTGAGACGATCTAAACAGACCAAATCAAAGACTCCTGTGGCCCCTCCACAACAGGTCTCTCAACCCGGCGATTTAAACTCTGTTGGTTCACCCTCTGATGATGAAGGAATTCCATCCCATTAGTCAGTTTCTCAGTCACTGGCATGGGACGAGCGAGTAAACAGTCTTACTTCCTCGTCTTATAGTCCCCAACACTCTATCTCTTCTACTAACCCGTCCAGTGATGCCTCACTTGAGAGAGAGGAACCTGAGCCTGAGCCAGACACAGTGCCCTATCATGTACCATCGGGCCAGCCTTCACGGCACCAGTGCACAGTATGTGAGGCAATTCCACAGGTGTGTGCGAGCCAATGCGGTGCCCAGCACTCTCATCGGGTAGGCATTTGCTCTGATCAGTGCTTCTCTAACCTACCTGCTGTGGATGCTCAACCAGTTGTTTCCTCCAGTCCCATATTGGCATAACGTCAAAAACCTCCATCTCGACAACCTTTGGTGTCGAAGAGGCCTTATCATTCAGATGCACGCAGCCATCAGACCACTCTTTATCAACTACCTACAAAAATCACAAGCTAAAAATTAGGGCAGTCGAGAAACACGCTTCCACTTGCGAAGCATTCGCAGCCCCCAATAGTACATATTGTCTGGCTCAAAATGATGGAGACCGTTCCTCCTGTTCGGCATCCCCAGCCTTGATTTATTCTACAGAATGCGTCCACCAAATCGGCCTCAGCCCCTTTTTCGACACCATAGAGACACTGGTTCCAATATTGATGACTCTCAATATCCATCTTGGTCCATGGACGCTCCACTTCAATCTTTTACAGTTGCTAGCCCTCAACAACGGCATCAACCTAGACATGCAGTCCGTCAATATCAAGGCATAGACTTTGACACTGAGGTTCCAGGTTTTTTACCTCTGTCCATGGACGCACCTTCGATATCAGTCGACGACTCTCAACGTTGACAAATGTCTACGGACATGCCACCCTCTTCAGCACCGAGCCACTGTCAACATTACTATGATCAACAACCTCTCGACACCAAGGTCGATCTACGCTCTATCAACTCCAGACTTGATCCCAAAATCTCAGAATATGGCTCTCAACCACAGACTCCATCTGTGCTTCTCACATTGCCAGATTCTGATCTCACAGATGTAGACCCTACAATGCCAGCAGAGGATTTTCAAACTTATGCTCAACTCATGATACACATTAAATCGTTGGATCTTCAAATCCATCGCGCCACAACTGAATCAGTGAATCACCTTTATGATCCTATTTCCAAAGACACAACTACCTCAAGTCCAAATTTCCATGCTACCTTCTCAGTACTGCTCAGTGATCTTGGACTGAACCAGCTTCCTCTCACTCAATTTCAAAATGGATCGATAATCTCTACTGGATACACGACCCAGGAGCACTCTTTCTCCAAAAACAGCTGGCCCTAAATTCAATATTTGTTGAGGCCTCACAGTCTCAATCTTGACATCGAAAGACCCTTATCCCACCTAACAAAGACAGTTGAAGAATTGACTCTATGGGCAGGTGGCTTTACTCAATGGGATGTCCTTTCCAACAACGACGTCCTCAAATACAGGCCACAACTGACGCCATCCTTACAGGCTGGGAAGCAAATTGCAGCTCTCTCAAAATCCATGCCAATTGGTCCTGCAGAGAACGTTTCCTCCACATAAACGAGTTGGAACTATTAGTGGTGATAAAGGCATGCGAGGCATTCAGGAACGTCCTAGCTGGCAAGGTAGTCCAGATTGCCACAGACAACACCACAACTATGTACTACGTTCTCAAACAGGGTGACACACACTCCCCAAGCCTCCTGTATTTGACAGTCGACCTATGGGAATGGTGCTTCTCGCACACATATGCTTCACAGCTATGCATATTGCAAGCCATGACAACAACCTAGCAGACTCTCTTAGTCGCATAAACTCATAACCCCATGAGTGGGAGTTAGATCAAACAATTTTTCTCCACCGGTGCAAAAAATGGGGCAAACTGACTCTGGACCTTTTTGCCTCCCGCCACAATCAGAAATGTAAAAGCTATTGCTCCTGTGCTGGGATTGGCAAACACTCCTGAGGAGATGCGTTCATTGGCCGCTGGCCCAAGACTCTCACATACCTTTCCCCATGGTTTCCGCTCCTCCACAGGGTAATTGTCTGGATACAGCAAGAGAAACCCAACGTCATCCTCATTGCCCCTTCGTGGCTGAGAAAGCCTTGGTTCCCAGTACTACACAACCTGTCCTCAGACATCTATCACTTCCCCCACCTGCTGCACCACCTCCTCAGACAGAACAGCTCCAGGATTCTTCATCCAAGCTTACTTGCTCTGCAGCATGGAGGATTCTCTCTCTTTGATGAATGTCCTCCGTCAAGCAAAGAAGCCTTCAACCAGAAAGGCTTACCTTTATATATGGAAAAAAATTCAATCCTTTACTACAGCCGCTTCCCCACCTGCTGTCAACCCATCTCTCTCCACGGTCCTTCGATTTAATAATAATAATAATAATAATAATAATAATAATAATAATAATAATAATAATAATAATAATAATAATAATAATAATAATAATAATAATAATTTATTGTCATTGTAAGTATATACACACACAACGAAATTCACAGACACCCAGAGACCAGACACATGCACACACATAAAATTCCCAAACACTCCCCACCCACTAAAAGTCCCCCACTAAAAATACAAACATCTACACCACAGGCCAAGTAACACAGTCCAACTAATTATTCACTACTGGTGGTCTTTAAGCTCATTATTAATTGCAATTATAGCTCTGGGATAAAAACTATTGAGAAAACGTGTGGTCCGAGTCTTAATTGTTCTATATCTTCTGCCAGATGGTAACAGTTCAAAAAAGTTATAAGCAGGATGGGAAGAGTCTCTCAGGATGCTATGTGATTTCCTTAGACAGCGGGATGTGAAGATGTCATCCAGGGTTGGTAGCTGGAGCCCGATGATATTCTGGGCAATTTTAATGGTTCTCTGTAGAGCTTTTTTGTCCGCTACAGAGCTACTCCCAAACCATGCCAGAATGCCATAGGTTAGGACACTCTCAATGGTGCTACGATAGTATGGCAGAAGTAAATGCTGAGATAAATTTAACTTGCCGAGCATTGTCAGGAAATACAGCCTCTTCTGTGCCTTCTTCATTAGCATGTTGGCATTTATAGTCCATGAGAGGTCCTCTGAGATGTAAGTACCCAGAAATTTAAAACTACCAACTCTCTCCACTTCCTCACCGTTTATGTACATCTTAAATCTACTGGCCTTTCTCTCTCTTCTATTAGAGTCTATCACTCAGCAGTCATTTCTTACCAACCACTGACCTCTCCAGCGGCTGGGTTTTTCAGACGTGCCATGCTGAAGTGCTTTCTCGAGGGATTGTCACATGCCTATTCAGATGTTCATCTGCCTTCTCCCCAATGGTCCTTGACCCTTGTATTGCGACAACTGATTAGACCTCCCTTTGAACTGTTAGCCTCAATGGATCTTTGCTTACTTACCTTCAAGACAGTATTTCTTTTTCCAATTACTTCAGCTCGCCAAGCAAATAATCTTGCTGCTCTATGCCATGATTACTCTTATATACAATTCTGTCCTAATAAAGCAAAACTTTAGATGTCTCCTTCCTTCCTAAAGTGGTGTCTCAATTTCATCTCAATTTCAACCACTAATCCTCCCCGCCTTTTTTCCATCACCATCCACAATCTATGAACGTCTCCTTCATACTTTTGACGTCAAGAGGGCCCTCTCCTTTTATTTGTCGCACACACAGCCTTTTCAGTGTTCCCTACACTGTTTTATCAGTCATCAACCTCCTAACAAAGGCCTACAAGCAACTTCTCAAACAATTTCTCACTGGGTTGCTTCTATTATTCAGCTTGCATACCAGCTTGCTCGACAACTGGTCCCTCAAGTTATTCACCCTCATTCCACCAGGGATGTTAGACAGAAGTCTGACGCGGTACAGTGGTGCCTTGCAAGACGAGTGTCCCATTTAACAACGAAATCGCATTATGATGAACTTTTTGCGATTGCAAAAACGATCGCTTTACAAACGTTTCAATGGGTTTTTTTTCCACTTTGCGATGATCGGTTTCCTGCTTTGGGAACCGATTCTCACAAAACGACGATTTTCGGCCAGCTGATAGGCGGTTTCAAAATGGCCGCCGGGTAAAAAATGGCTCCCGGCTGTTTTCTGGGACGGATTCCTCACTGCACAGGCAGCGAAAATGGCCGCGCTATGGAGGATCTTCGCTGGACGGTGAGTTTCAAGCCCATAGGAACGCATTAATCGGGTTTTAATGCACTTCTATGGGCGTTTTTATTTCGCATTACAATTTCGCTGGAACGAATTAACGTTGTAATGCGAGGCACCACTGTATTTGGACGTGCTGTTTTAGCTTCCACCTTGATGTGACACTCTGCCTCCAGGTAAGAGAGCTTGCTAGTAATCCACAGTGTGATTCACAGAGGCCATGAAGGCGAACGGCAGGTTACTCACCTGTAATTGTAGTTCTTCGAGTGGATCTCTGTGATTCACACATCCCTCCCAACTTCCCCTGTGCCGCAGCATGCAGTGTTTTCCACTTGTGGCAGTCGACACAATTGAAGGGAGAGTCCTAGTGCCAAGGTACTTATATGGAGGGGGAGGGGTCTATTCTAATGTATTTTTTGCTACTGCAGAAGTTGTCAAATATTCCAATGATGCTCCGTGCAGGCACGGATCACTCACAGTGTGAATCACAGAGGTCCACTCAAAGAACTACACTTATAGGTGAGTAACCTGCCGTTGCTGCATTTTTTGTCTCATATATATACCTAGCAGCTTCTTCAGGACTCAAAATGAAGCTCTCTTTCCTTTCTACATAGAATCTTCATTTTTGTTTGCCTATAAATAAACATTAACCACACCTTCGCTCATATATGCATCTGGGAGTACTGTGTTTTTAAAAAAATGTATGTGAAATATTTTTTTCTATCTTCTATTTTAGTGTAGTATTTATCAATGTGGATAAAAATTATAATTAAAATATAGTAATAAATTAGAAAGTAAAATCCATAGAGAAAACTTTGAGCACTTAAAATATCTAAGCAAATAAAAATATTTTGCCTTATACAGTTAGGATTGTAAATTTGGTTCATAGAGGATTTCTCTTAGGAGCATCTTCTGTAGCTAAGCCTCAAGTGCTGAGAAGGCCTACTCTTATATTTCAGAATAGTGTACTCATGTTAAAGGAGGTGCCTACTTTTGTCCACGATGAAAACACAGGCAGAGAAATATGGGACATACATCCAGACTGCTCAGGCTTTTAAAGTTAAGTGCCAGTGGCTTGAACTGTACCAATAAATGAAGAAGCAAGCAATGGCGTTCTCTCAGTATTGGTGTAATATATGTAAAGCTGACTATCAGTTACATTCTGCACTAGTTGAAACTCCATTTTCAAGGATCTCCCACCTCCTACTTGAACTCTTCTATTGTGATATCTTGTTGTCTTTTTCTTGTATATGTTTAAAACCGTGATTTGATTCTGGTTGGCTTGAACTAAGATAAAACAAATCACTGTTTCTTGTTTATTGAAAATCTTAATGGGAAGTCTTCAGTTTTTTCTCCACATACAAGGGAGCTAAACACATGATCAAAGCCTTATCCTCAAAATGTTAAGCTGTGGTTTAGTACTGCATTTCAGCAATGTTTTGTTTTTTATTCAGTCTCTGCTCCTAGTCTGTAGAATTTTCTGCCTCATGGGGCAAGCTTGGTGAAAGCCTGTTGCCAACCTTTGATCTCACGATGCATTGCAGGACTGTAGTTATTTTTGGAAATATGCACATGGACATATTTTTAAAGAAATATTTTAAATTTATTTTAATTTTGCTTTAACTGATTATATTTCTAACACTGTTTCGGTTTAATTTGTGTTTTAATTTATTATAGTTTAAATCATGTATATTTAAAGCTGCTACATGTTACCTTGAGCCCTACCCTGGGAAAAAATTGAATCAAGATCAAGATAGGCATCCTTCAGTCTCGAGAGACTATGGTAATGTGCTCTGTATGGAGAACTTGGAACAGTGTCTAGTGTGGCTGAGAAGGCCAGTTCGAGAGTGACAGTCCCTTCCACACTGAAGACAAATCCAATCTGTCCCCTGTCCGGCTCCCTGCTTTTGCTGCTTTTGTGACTTCCTCTTTGCCTCGGCCTGCTGGGCAAGGGTCTCTTCGAATTGGGAGAGGCCGTGATGCAGTGCCTGCCTCCAGGCTGAACGCTCAGATGTCAGGTTTTCCCACCTGTTGAGGTCTATTCCTAAGGCCTTCAGATCTCGCTTGCAGATGTCCTTGTATCACAGTTGTGGTCTCCCTCTGGGGCGCTTTCCCTGCACTAATTCTCCATACAGGAGATCCTTTGGAATCCGACCATCAGCCATTCTCACGACGTGCCCGAGCCAACGTAGACGTTGCTGCTTCAGTAATGTATTCATGCTGAAAATTCCAGCTCGTTCTAGGACTACACTGTTTGGAACTTTGTCCTGCCAGGTGATACCAAAAATCCGTCGGAGGCAACGCATATGGAAGGTGTTCAGCTTCCTCTCCTGCCGTGCACGAAGGGTCCAGGACTCACTGCAGTACAGGAGTGTGCTTAGGACACATGCTCTATAGACCTGGATCTTCGTATGTGTCGTCAGCTTCTTATTGAGCCATACTCTCTTTGTGAGTCTAGAGAACATGGTGGCTGCTTTGCCAATGTGTTTATCCAACTCGACATCTAGAGAGAGGGTGTCAGAGATGGTTGAGCCGAGGTACACAAAGTCATGAACAACTTCCAATTCTTTTGTGGAGATGGTAATAGAAGGAGGTGAGTCCACGCCCTGGCCCATGACTTGTGTTTTCTTCAGGCTGATTGTTAGTCCAAAGTCTTGGCAGGCCTTGCTGAAACGATTCATGAGTTGTTGGAGGTCTTCGGCAGAGTGGGCAACAATGGCTGCATCATCTGTGAAGAGGAAGTCCCGCATGCATTTCAGTTGGACTTGGTCTTTGCTCTCAATCTAGAGAGATTAAAGAGCTTTCCGTCTGATCTAGTCCGGAGACAGACGCCCTCGGTTGCAGTTCCAAAGGCATGCTTCAGCATGACAGCAAGAAAGATCCCAAAAGTGTTGGTGCGAGGACACAACCCTGTTTCACTCCGCTTCGAATGTCAAAGGGGTCTGATGTTGAGCCATCAAAAACTACAGTGCCTTTCATTCCCTCATGGAAAGATCTGATGATGTTGAGGAGACGAGGTGGACAACCAATCTTGGGAAGTATTTTAAAAAGGCCATCCCTGCTAACCAGATCAAATGCTTTTGTAAGGTCTATGAAGGCCACAAGGAGTGGCTGTTGTTGTTCCCTGCTTTTCTCCTGCAGCTGTCTGAGGGAGAATACCATGTCAGTGGTGGATCTATTGGCTTGAAATCCACACTGTGATTCTGGATAGACTCTGTCTGCAAGCACCTGGAGCCTCTTCAGCACAACACGGGCAAGCAGCTTCCCTACCACGCTAAGAAGAGAGATGCCACGGTAGTTATTGCAGTCGCCCCTGTCTCCTTTGTTCTTGTACAATGTGACGATGTTTGCATCCTTCATGTCCTGTGGTACCTGGGAAAAAATTGAATATAGATAAAGTAAATACATTACTTTCGAACATTTAATTTTGTGCTTAAGAGTGTGAGGCATGTATTCTTTCATGCAAGGTTTGGAAATTGGAATTGATTGCATTGGTGATAGTTTTGTAGTTTGTTTTAACTGAAACTAAGGACTGCTATATTTAATCTGTAAAACATGACACACAACTGTTTTGATATCTAATTTCATATTTTCCTTCTGAGCAATGAAATGAACAGTCTTGATTCAAATTGGCCTACTGTTGTTCAGACGTACTGTGCTAAAGTCAATACTAGAGTAGACTCATTTCAATCAGTGGAACTTATGGAAGAGCTGATTCACCAAATTCCCACTGATTGTGGGTCTACTGTAGTGTGGCTTACTACACTAAGCAGTATGATTTCAGCCATAATGTGAGGTTCAAAGTCTTTGTTATTCAGATTATGAAACACCTTGCTGCTGGAAATCACTCTGGCAGCCTCACTGGATGTTTTTAAGAGTCATTTAAAGACTTGGCTCTTTAGGCAGGCCTTCCCTCCAGTCAACACTTGATTCTTTTTTCTCTTTAGTTTTCTTTTTCCTCCATCTTGAACTTCTAATTTGTCGATTTAATCATGTGATTGTTTTATGACATGTTTTGATAATTATAATGACGATTTTATATGATTATACTTTATGATGTTTTATAACTGTTTGTAAGCCGTCCCAAGTAGACTTTGTCTAGAGGGGCAGGGCACCACTGTATTATACTCTTTAAAGAGAAAAACCATTTTTAGGTTGTATTATTCATTACAATTTATAATGAATATTTATCTTGCTATATCTGATCTACCGGTAGTTATGAGTTTAAATCAATGTGTTAGTGAGTTGTTAAGTAAAAAAAAGCATTTGATCTCACATTTCAGTCAATACCCGAAAAATGTTAATAATGTTCTCAAGGATAATTTGCTCTGATTCATAACATGATATCTTTAGGCCCCCAAAGAAAAAAGTTAGGGGAATCAATGGTGCATACTTCATTGGTTTGCACTGAATGACAGTGACCCAAACTTTTAGTGTCTGACAAAATGGAATATTTTTTTTAAATCTCCATGCATAAATGGGTAGCAGATTAGTTTATAAATAAAACTTGAAATAGTTATTGAAATAGCTCTTATATTGAAAGATTTTGTGCTGAGTGAAAACGTGTATGAGGTTGGTCATGGCTTTAAAATGCTTGCCCAAAACAATGCAGATATAATTCATGAAAAGTATTGGTGGCTTCCCAGATATAAAATAATACAAAGCAGAAATTTTAGTGAAAACATATGTTTTCTGTAAAAGTAATTGTGCAACTCACCGGCCTTATACACCAAGGAGCTAGTTTCAGCTGGTTCCTCTGGCAAAGAATGCATGGGCTAAGTTACTGGGCATAGAAAAGCTTTATTTGAAGTTACAACACACTCGTTTAGGGCTTCTTTTCCTGTAGAAGCAGAGGGTTGAGTGGTAATCGCTAGCTCCTGGGCACCATCCTGTAACATAGGGTCATCAGTTACTCTCACTGAGTTCCCCCAAAGTCCACATGCAGCAGGATGGGATTTGATATGTGACAAGTAAGGTTTGTACAGTCCTCAGCAAGCGCTCTGGCTAAACAGCCTGTTTCTTCTCTCTCCTTTTTGCCTGTCCAAGATGACGGATGGGTTGAAAGTCCATGATCAGTTAACAGCTGCCCTTCTGGCTTGGGAGAAACACACCACCTCCTTCCTCCCCTTCAGCCCTGGTAATTTTCAGCTGAAAACCCCAAAACCCTGTTTTCCTTGTGTTTTATCTGCTTCCAATCTGCCTCAATTAGGTACTCATCATCAGGCTGATTCTGTTCCATCAGCTGTCCTCCCTTATCCTTTTCCTGCTTGGCTTTAGCATTTTTCTCTGCCTGATTTCTCCTAGCCTGCTTAAAGGGGCCGTCTGGCCTCTTCAAGCAGGTTAGGAGAGATAAAATAAGAACTACTGGTAGTTAATCTTAAAGGTGTAACAAGACTTCTGGTTTCTCAAATACTTTCTGTGTAACCCAAAGATTTTTTGGGGGGTGAGGTTGGGTGTTTTTATTTGCTCCTTAAAAATTTAGTCTGTACCTTCATCCAAAAGAGGAGTTCAGGAGAAAAATTTTAAAAATACAAAATAAGTAATAAGAATATAAAATGATTATGAAGTATTTAGCATCAATATATAAAATAAAATCTATTTCTGCAAACTAAAACTGGATTTAAATTAAGATGCC
This sequence comes from Pogona vitticeps, assembly GCF_051106095.1. Lineage (NCBI taxonomy): Eukaryota > Metazoa > Chordata > Lepidosauria > Squamata > Agamidae > Pogona > Pogona vitticeps. The sequence goes on along the minus strand of NC_135783.1, from coordinate 75,926,477 downwards.
TGTACAAAGAATTTTTAACTTGTCAGTGAAAACAATGTGACTGGTTTTTTAAATGTTATTTTCTTAACATCCATAGTATGACAATTCAAGTTAGAATTTTAGTACAATAATATCACATTATTTGCACATTCTTTCAGTAGATTGTCTTTCTTTATTCATCAACAACTTCATATTTTAACATATGATGTTAAAAGGATGTACAGTGGTGCCTCACTAGACAATTGCCTCGCGGGACAAAAAACCTGCAAGATGATTGGTTTTTGTGATCACCATGGTGCCTTGCAAGACGTTTTTTCTATGACCGTGCTTCGCAAGACTTTTTTTTAGACCGATCCTTTGCAAGAGGGTTTTTTTGAGACCGATGCTTTGCAAGACTTTTTTTTTTTTGAGACCGATGCATAGGGAACCTCGCAAGACGATTTTTTCACAGGACGACAATTTTCACGGAACGAATTAAAATAGTCTTGCGGGGCACCACTGTAATGTTAACACCAGGCATACTTCCTGCAGGAGTGTGTTTCAGACTTGGAGCAGTGCCATAGTGAGAAACCCTTTTCATAGATGAAAATTATACTTCAGTTTAATGGATCTGGGCAAATTAATTTTGTAGGAGCTGTTCAAGACTTCAAAGGAGAACATACATATCATGAATGCAGCCACTGTACTTCTTTCACAAGAGATGTAATACAGTTCCATGTAAGCAAATCAACCAAAGTTCTAGCAGCCAAAATTGGTGTCAGTTGGAACTTCCAGGTTGTTGTCAGAATAGTGCAATGAGGCTACAATCAGCCACCTAGAGTGGTCGTATAGACCAGATGGGCGGGATATAAATCAAACAAACAAACAAATAAAAAGAAAAGACCACAGTTTACCAATTAGCCAATGTAGAGGATTCAGAAATAGTTTATCATTCTCCCTTCTTCTGATGGTGCTTTGAGCTTCTGGAACTTGTTCAGGGCTACATAGGCTGGCTCTTCTCCTACAAGACACAGTGAGTAATTGAAATTCTGATTTCTGGCTTTGCAGCCAGGTACCAAACTCCTTTAGTTACCTAGCTAGCCACACAATCTATGTAAGCACATGCCAAACAAAACTTGATAGTCATTAGGGTGTCAGAAGACTCCTTGCTATTTTTGCTAACTTGTTACCTTTATGTCTAAATTTCTCTCTTCTTGATTCTTTAAGTATATTGAACTAATTTTTTTTAATTCGATCTCCTTGTGTAGTTGGAGGTTTGTTTTCAGTAAGAGGACTGGACTGGTTTGCAAAGACACTTTGTTTTAAGGAGTTTAAAGGAAACTCGAAGACAGTAACTGATCCTTTTTCACATTAAAAAAGCTATGGACTGGATTCCTGTATACCTATGTTACGTATTATCATTTTTTTAGCCGGTTGCCAGAAAATATACAAAGATCACGTGATACCTTAAACAAGATTTTGAGGACCCCAGCTTGGTTTATCCAGTGCAGAGCAAATATTAAATGTGCGTGCAGAAATCTGCTAAACTGTAATTCTTCAAGACCAGTATACCATACTGGCACTAAGCAGCTTCTATGAACGATGGGTAATCCCTCTATGTACTTAAACCCCACCCCCCAATAGAGTTGTAAAACCTTACAAAGGAGATTTGTTGGTCCCAACAGGAATGGGGGAGTGCCAGGCATAAGCTCCAATATGACAGTGTCAGCATCATATTGGAGTAGATCTGGATTCTAACTTTAACTACTGCATTGATGCACTTAGAAGGTTGCCTGTAACTACCAATAGTTGAGATCAAATGTACAGTATATCCATTCGAGATAGTGAAGAGGATGTAGGTAAGGTTTTGGGAAAGGAAGATCCAAGCAATCATTATTGATGAAAAAGATGACCAGTCCCAGTCAAACAGACTGAATAGGCTCAAAAAACTTCACAGGTTTAGATTCCAAGTAAAAACTTTAATAAAACTATCAAGCTTTCAACAAGGAAAATATGTCCTGTTATCTTCAGGATTAAAAACGGCATACTAGCTACATTGCATGTGGTGATATATACTCAGAATGATAATAGTTATTGATTTAATAATGATTTAAATGTTAATTTGTTTCCTTATTTACATGAATTCATGCATCAGATTTTTGTTAAGAGTACTCAGGCCATATTAAGTCATATATTAAAAGCACATATAGATGAAAGTTGAGATAAATTCTGGTTTGTCAAATTCAGAATAAAAAGTATTGAAAGAACAGTCCCTGCTGTAACTATATTGAAACCATGGTGACTACTAAAATGAAATAGTAAATGTTCCAAACTATGATTTGATCAATTTGACATTTTAAAGACAAATTACCAGTTTCTGGTATTTCATACTAGATGCTACCCTGATAGTCATGATTACTCCAAAGGACTGGCCATGTTAAGGGAGCATTCTGTAAAAGACAGAAAATATTTTCCTTTTTTAGGACATCTTATGACGACTCTTCAGTCCATTCAGGATGCAGAAACCTTTTTTTGATGTGTGATGTCACTAATGTGGCCCTCTGCTGTGCCCCAAGACTGGAATTTGCCCACACCCAAAGGTTAGTGAGTGCAATAATGACAGGAGCTTGTAGCTTCCTTAGTAAATAAAACATACTACATCTAATAGCCACATTGTAGTTTATACAGGAATGTGTTGCACACGTGTCATTAAGAAGATTTTAAATTAATTTATCTGTCCTTGCAATAGAAGTTAGAACTCCCCTTTTCTGAAACTGGCTTCCAGCATTATTTACTCTAATGTAGTACTTATATTTAAAATACACTAAAAAGAATGATACGTCTGGAATTCTTCCGAGATAGAGAACTTGAGGTATGAAAATACTGAAACATTTTCAAAATTTTATAACTAGATTACCGTATTTTTCGCTCCATAAGACGCACCTCCAAATAAGACGCACCTCATTTTTAGGAGAGGAAAACTGGAAAAAATATTCTGGCAAATTCATAAGGCAGTAGCAATAGATAGATGTTGTCACATCAATTACCTCAAACTTCTTGCAGTGTACAACACAGTGAGAGCTTTTGAACAATTTATAGTTGGCAAAGTTATTCCAATAGCCACAGACAACAACACTACAATGCTTTATATCAGCCACCAAGGAGGAACAAAATCCATGTCTTTCTTGCAACTAACAGTACAGTTTTGGGACTGGTGTATTCTCAAGCATGTCATTTCACAAGTCATACTTGTACCAGAAGTGGAGAATCATGAAGCAGACTTCTACAGCAGGATGACACACAATGAGTGGGAATTACAGTACCATCTCAAGTTTTAACACTTATAATGAATTGTTATTGCACTGAAAGAGATGAATAAACAGATTGTTGCTGGGTAGTCAATAAGAGCTATGATGAAGAAATCACCACCAGCACAGGTGTAAGCAAACAGCAAAGCATGCCTCACTTCCACTCCCTCCCTTCCTTCCTTACAGCAATAAAGTTTTTTCTCTCTCCATCATTCAGTTCTTTACTTTGCAGCATGCAGCATGTCCACAGAAAGTGTGCTTACTTTTATCAGCTTTTTGCAGCTGATCCTCCTGTTTCCTCCACTCTCTAATCATTTTTTTCAGATGAGGAGGCCCAAAATGTCTCTGCACTGTTCACTGTTTCCATACTCCTTAGCATATTTTACTACCTCTAGTTTAAAAGGAATGCTATATGCTAGCCTTTTCTGCTTTGCACTGGTAGAATGAGTTCCCATACTCTGCAAGAAAAATGTGCCCCTTATTCATCACATCTACTGCCTGCTTCCTTTTACAAATATAATCTCAAAGCAGCACAAAATCATAGAATAATGGAGTTGGAAGGGGCCTATAAGGCCATCAATTCCAACCCCTGGTTCAGTGCAGGAATCTAAATCAGAGCAGATCTGACAGATGGTTGTCCAATTTTAGAGACTACAATAGGATAAAATACAGTAGCTGGGAATCACAATGAAAAGATAAAATCTACCAGCAATATTGTAGAACAACAATGATTAAGAAAAACCAATAAAAACAGGGGGAGTGACACCATGCAGCTTTTGTTAACACAAAAATACTACTAAAATTTCTATTTCCAGTTGTGTGTGTGTACATGTGAAATGATATTTATGAAATGTTGGGTTCTTAAACCAATTTTCAAGATTTCAAAGCTTTACTTGAACATATTCAGATCTGTGATTCAGATCTGCCCTCTGCAATTCAAATTGCCTTGCTCCTGATGAGTCCATAAAAACTGGACTCAGCTAATGTGGCAAGCTAATACACCAAATAAAACCTGTAGCCCTAGTGGTAATATATTAAGGAAAGGAGTGTTAGGTCCCTTTTTGGTTTCCCTTTTGAACTTTATTCTGCATGTGCTCAGTGCCTTTTTAATCATTCTGTGCTTCAGAAGGAAATTTGGCTAACAATACACATTAGCCTCCCCCCCCCCCGGTCCCTTAATGTTTTAAATATCTGCAAAATTACTTCTATTTAGGCCTAATTTATGATGAAGTGATGCAGCTTCCTGCAAAGCTCTGAACTACAGAGAGCTATTCTAGCAGGCTCTCAGTAGTAACTTTATCTTCCCCTCACCATTCTCAGGCCTGTTTTAACTTACTGCCAATTTTAGAAGCTTTTGTTTCTGTCCTCTCTCCCTCTCTCTCTCTCTCTGCTTCTCAAAATGTCTGGCTAGTCATATGGTCTAACTTCTATGCAGAAGGTGAAGGGAAAGAGACTCCTCCTTCCTGCGTTGCTTCTCCAATAGAGAAGCCTACTGGGTGATGCAAGCAGGCAGATATGCTAATATCTGTGCACTGGAGGATTGTGGGAGGAACATCTAGCCCCTGATGGGGGTCCTGTGGGGCACCCCAGAAAACTCAGTAGCTCTCCTGGCCTCTTTCAGGACTGGGGCTGTGCAGCACTGTTTTGATCAGGAGGTACAGCCGGCGGTCACCATGCCTTTGGGGGATAGTGCACACAAAGGGCCAGGAGGCTTAGGGGCCATTCAAACTCAGACCTGGCAGGGGAGATACCATTGTTGTAAAAGTGGTTTTCCCAGGGTAAGGCTCATCTATTGCACTTTGGATGAGCTGACCCCTGTGATTTCCCCAAATGTGGAAGTCAACTGCCTAAGTGGGAGACTGTGTTTGTGGTTTCCCTTGGTCTTTCTAGAACCACCCTTTGGTCCTTGGCTATTTTCACTGCTTGCTACCATAGGCCTGTTTGCCTTGCTGGTTTTCCAGGTGGGCTTCAGGAAGCATCCTGGAAAGCTAGCAGTGCAGAATGGTGAGGTCCAAACAGAAAGCAGTCTCTGCTGCCAGTTCAGAGGCCTCCCAGCATGGCAGTGGGAGGCTTTTGGGTGGTGGTGGCTGAGCCCTGGGTTACTGCATTCACTCCATAAGACGCATGTACTTTCCCTCCCACCTTTTTGGAGAAAAAAAGTGCGTCTTATGGAGCGAAAAATACGGTAGTTTGTAGTTTATGGATTAGGAAACAGTAACATGATTTACAGCTTTTTCTCCTTCCGTTTTAAAACACCAGACTTCACTGAAAGAATGTGAACAAATAAGACAAATATTAATACATCAAAGCTTTGAGCAAGATAATGTTTGGAGAATTGTGAAGTGTGGAATCTGTTAATTTAACTTATTTTCCCCTGATTCAGATTTTATGTTAGTGCAAAGCAATGAAACCTCTAGGTGTAGTATTAAAATATTATACCAGTGTAAATTATGTAGAATAATATGCCAACTCTAAATGTAAATACTGAACAAAATGTATAAACCATATCCAAATACAGTAGTCCTCTAGATATCTTGCATCATAGTATTCTTGCATCTTAGCTAGATAATTTACTAGCGAAACATTGTACTAAAATGGCAGTTGGGAGAGGTTACCTTGTCTTTCACTTTTGCCAGGATTTCTTGTGGCACCTTTTTCTCCCTCTTTCCTGTCCCACTCAAACTTGGGTGAAAGCATGCTAGGGAAGGATTCTACCGCCACTGTAACAGTGTATCAAGGCCAACTCTACTCTTCTTCAGTAAAGTAAACAACACCTTTTAATAATGTTTTTATGTTTTGTGGTTGTTGTGGGTTTTTCAGACTCTGGCTGTGTTCTGAAGGTTGTTCTTCCTAACATTTCGCCAGTCTCTGTGGCTGGCATCTTTAGAGGAAAGCTGTGTTCTTGTGTAGTTTGTTTGGGAGTAGAGTATTTATGGCTGTGAGATCAGCTTTTGTCCTTTTTCAGGAGATGGGTGATTAGTGTGTCTTGTTGTGGGTGTATTGTTGTGATAAGGAGGAGAGATTATCTGTCACTGTGATTGATGGGTGTCATTAGCTGGCCTTTTCTGTGTAGTGATCCCCAGTCCTTGTAGCTGTATTTTTCAGAGGTTGGAGCCAAGTTTTGTTTTAAACTTTCCTCTTTTTTGTTAATGTTCGGCTGGTGCTTGTGGATTTCAATGGCTTCCCTGTGCAGTGTGACGTAATGATTGCTGGTGTTGTCCAGTATTTCAGTATTTTGAAATAGAATTTCATGTCCAGCTTGTTTTAGGGCATGTTCAGCTACTGCGGATTTTTCTGGTTGTTTTAGTCTGCAGTGTGTCTCATGTTCTTTGATTCTGGTGTGGATGCATTGTTTTGTGGTTCCAATACATACCTGACCACAACTGCAAGGTATCCGGTATACTCCTGCAGTAGTGAGGGGGTCCCTTTTGTCCTTTGCTGACTGTAACATTTGTATTTTTGTGGTGGGCTTGAATACTGTTTGTAGGCTGTGTTTTTTCAAGTTTCCCCATGCGGTCCGTGACCCCTTTGATGTATGGCAGAAATACTTTATTTGTGGGTGGCTGTTTTTCTTCTTCAGTTTGGTGTTGTTTTCTTGGTTTGATGGCTCTTGTGATTTCATTTTTGGAGTAGTCATTTGCCTGTAGGGCCCAATTCAGATGGTTCAGTTCAGTGCTGAGAAACTGAGCTTCACAGTTCTGATTTGCACGGTCTACCAATGTTTTGATTGTGCCTCTTTTTTTGCTGTGGGTGGTGGTTGGAGTTTTTGTGTAGGTACCGGTCTGTGTGGGTGGGTTTTCTGTAGACCTTGTGTCCCAATCGGAGATCAGTTTTGCGTACAACCATGACATCTAAGAATTGAGTTTGTCTATATTTGATACTATGCATATTTGTATATAAGGATGTTGTTGCAATATTCAGTATAGTAATTAGTTATAGTTCTTCTGAAGAAAATGATGCTCTGGACATACAAGGTTGAGATACCCTTCTTTCTCTATTTTTCACTTTTTGCTGATTTAATTTAGACGAGGATGTAATCCTTTACCTTTGTAGCCTACTGTTCCACATTTTTTGGTTTGCACCAGAATGTAACAGACAATTCAGGAAGTGCTAATAATTATATTGTACACAATAGTCTGAATAAATAGACTGTGGGTTTTGTCTGCAACTATGCAGTGGGGAGGGTCTGCCAACTCTGTACTGTTGCAGTATGCCACCTACTTCAGACTTAACAAGGCTTCCTTAAGCCACTCATTTACATGACAGTTGCAGCTTATTTTCAGTGAAGTTAAGAATTTAATTAACTGCCCACACAGAAAACAACATGGATTGGGTAGAGTGCATTTTTCCCCATTTCACATTTGTCCTTGAAGTCTGCTAATTCCTTTGAGAAAGGCTAAGGTATTGGAAACTTCTTTATTCCCAGAGCTAAATACTCAACCGTCATCTCTTCACTTGGGGAATGCACATATGCACACCCAGACACATTTAATGTATCGTGTCCGCACCCTGTTTGTAGCATTTCTTTTTCTAATACATTAAGAAAAAACATTGGGAAATTGGTTTTTAGATATTTTCAGAGGGGGGAGGTGTCATGAAGACTATGTGTGCATGCATGCATGTGTGTGAAGCCTTTATATTGCAGGGCCCCCAGGGAGGCAATGCAGTGTGCATTCGGTGTGTAATGGACATGTTTTCCTGTTGGCAGGATCGGCTTGCTATTATTTTATTGCTATGCCATTTTCCTCCCAAAACAGTTTATAATACTGTAAAAGATGACAGAAAGTTATAATATAATACACAGGGCTTGAAAAATGTTAGAATGTCTCACCAGTCAGTCAAAAATTTCACCAGTCAGCATGACCGGTTTATGTTTAAACTTAAATTTAAATTTAAACTAGTCCCTTTCTACATAACAAGGTGTACAAACCCAAAATAAATATACCCTCAGACTTGTGTTGCTTTATTACCTGCGTGCCTGTGGGGTCATGAAGCTTGTATTTTGAATGCCTTTCTTTTGAATGTCTCCAGCAAAAATAAAACTGAAAGGAAAAGCGCCCGGCCTCTTAAGGAGCCAGGTCGTAGGGTTGAAATCGGGAGCAGGGAATCTCCATATTTTCCAGCATGGAACTACTCTACATTCTCTTGCAAATCTATATATCTATGTGCCGCTCGAACTTTCTTGCTAGAAGAGGGCTGATTTTCCTTTTGCAATGGGAAGGAGGGCAGGACTGCAGGATCAGAGGGATAGAGACAGAATGAGGGTAAGGAGGGAGAGAGGGAGGGAGCTGTGGCCCGTCAAGCAGCGTTTTTTCACTCATCACAGATGAGTGGACGAGTGGATTTTTCAAGCCCTGACAATACAGTTAAAGACAACAGAAAATTAAATTGCAAAAAAAATACAGCCATTAAAATTGAATTAAATTGATTGTGTTATTAAAATACAATTACTATTGAAACCTTTAAAAATAATTTAAATGAAATACCAATATTAATTTCCCCCAAAAAAGAGAAGGCCAGCACTTGTCTTAAGTCTTATTATTTCAAGCCCTTAACTACTAAATGTCTGTAAATAAATAAGCCAACAAAAGGACAGCTGGAAGGGGCAAATGTCTTTTTATGTAAATTGTTACAGAGTCCAGGAACAGCCAGAGAGAAGGCTCCCTCTTGAGTCCCAAATAAACTTGTCTCTGAAAGTGGTAGGACCATGAGAAGTTCTCAAAGGAAGCTTATATGGGAGAATACAGTCACTCAGACAGTGGGGTCTCAGGTCATGTAGAGAAAGATTATTATTTGTGACATCATTAGTGTAAATAAAAATTGCCCAAATGGATACAAATTTTAGAACACAAAGTTCTACAGATGTGCAGAACAGGTAAATAGTTACAAGCCAACTGTTAAGCAAGGTGTTAGCATTCTCTTACAAGGGCACATGTCTAAAGGCTCCCTTCAGCTGTATCACGTAACAGTTTTGTGATACAGCTGGCAATTGCCTCTGTAGTAAGACAAAAAGTGATCTGATGGGATCTTGTTTGGAGTTGGTTTCCTCTTTACCAAAACAATGGAAAATGGGTCCATAGGAAAATGTATTTTTCTTACTCTAACTTCAAAATTTACTGTGAACTTACTGACCTAGGCATGAAATAATTGCCCTCTACCTGCAAGATCAAAAGGTAAAACACAAATAGTGCCTACTTCATAGACACACATCTGTCTGTAGTCTGCAATTCTTATTTGACCATTCGATTTATTGATAGCATTGTGAGAGGAATTCAGCAGACTTCCGTAGACCCCGTTCAAGTGAAGGGAGAATCTGGTTTCAGTTTTTCCAAAGAAAATTCTTCTTTCGTTTTTCTATTATGGGAATGATATTCTGGTGTATTTTAATGTCCTTGGCTTGTGTTGTAGTGGATATGTGTGGGTACACAGGTATGTTTTTTATGTAGTTTTTCTGATTCCAGGAGTATAGTGTTCAAATTTTGGTATTAAATCTTCCTGATATTACAAGAAAGTATTGTGACTTAAATCCAGTTAGTGCCAGCTAGAGTAGTCCCATTGAATCAATAGGTTTTGACTTAGCAAGGTTCCATTGATTATTTGGGTCTGTTTGGGTCTAACAACTGGATTTAGTCTAATGCTTTCAAAAATGGAAGTAAAGTAGGGAAAGCATAGTTGATTAGCTTTAGGAGACTCATGATTAACCCTAAAAGGCGCTGTGTTTTAAAAGTTATATTTGCAGGGATTAGGAAATGAATAATTGGACAGTGCAGTACACTTGGATGGAATAATGCATCTGGTTTGATTGTTTACTTTCAGTCTGCAACTTAATATCTTTTGTAATGTGCTGTGTATATAAAATATCTCTGACTTTTGAGATTTTATGGCTCCAGCTTTTGAAATGTAATATTTGTATGAGAACATTTATGTTGTATTATACTAGGTTGTCAAAATATGTTCTGACAAACTTTGGAATTCCTTATGGCTTGTCACAGATTCCTCAAAGAGAAGCGTAGTTTTTGTTAAAATTCATTGAAAATATAACTTACATATCTATTATAAGTCTTCCTTCACCATATTCTATGCAGTCTCTGTGGATAGCAAGATACGTATTTTATACAAGTATTTGAATGCTATTATTGTAGTAACTTTAGAAACTGGATTATTTTAAAAAGAATAAGTGGCAGAATTGTTGTAATCTAACTGAACTGTATATGATGTTTTGTTTTAACCAATTCTTATTCTGGCTTAGTTGCCATTTATTATTCCCTTGTAAAATCAGTAACATTCTTTCACATAAGTTTCTCCTCCTGAAAAAAAATGAGTTTGACCATCTAGAATTGGACACATAATTATATAATATGGTTCTAATTGATATTTTTGTGGAAATGAATGGGCTGGAAAACTCTTGAAAACCAGCTCCTTTTTGATGAGTAATCTGCATATAATGGTCATGGTAACAGAATCTTAAGAAATAATGTACTATTAAAAAAACTGGCAGAAAACATTGCTGAAGAATTGTTATAGCATCCAAAACCAGGTCATTGTGATAACTATGTGTTACTCCTTCACTACTACCACAACAGATTTCTCTGTGTAAAACTGAGATTTCAGGATTAATTGCAGGGAGGAAAAGGTACACAAGAATGGACTGTTTCAACAGATTAATATTCAATAGAAAATAAATATGTATATATTTTTCATTTACATTAAATACTCTACATTTGTACTAGAGTTACAACAATAGTATAAATAATGACTTGAAGTGATATTTAACATTGTGCAGCAGTTATTTACAGTTACTTACAGAAGAAAATAGTTTATTTACAGCAACAGTATTTAGAGCAGCAATGGTTAACCTATGGCATACGTGCCACCGCTGGCATGCAGAGCCCTTTCTGCAGGCATGTGAGCCATAAGTCACTGGATTGCTACTCCCCTCCGCAGCCAAACCTGTGGAGGCGGCTGCAGCTGCGGTTCTGGCACTTCGACAGGCGACAGGCCAGGATCTGAAGCAGCTGGCACTGGCGGCAGATCCAGAGTAGGGTATCGAGGCATCTCTGTGCCCGGGATTCCCCCTTCCACCGCCACTTTCAGTTCCACTGCCATTGTAGTACGCCGGCCACTGGTGTTCCACACACACACATACCCAGTTTGGGCACTCAGGCCCTAAAGGGTTTGCTGCCACTGATTTAGAGCATTGCTATATTATTGCAGTGCTAAATTAAATTATGTAGACAACAATAGAGTATTTTGTCAATATTTATTATATGTAGTGTAGTTGATTTTAGTTTCTTGCTATTTCAATAGCTATGACATTTTGCATTTTTTTAAAGTACAATTGTTAGTTTTCAGTTTTAATTCTTCAAGTATGTCCTCATTCTACCCACTCCCCTTTTGCTCAGGCAATCCATTCTGTAGCTTGGCATCACGAAGGAAAACAGTTTATTTGTAGCCATTCAGATGGCACCTTGACTATATGGAATGTAAGGAATCCTACCAAGCCATTGCAGACAATCACTCCACATGGTAAGCTCAAAATAGATTTATATTCTATTTAATATGCTCTGTGCCCTTCTTTTTTACTTTAGGCATCAATCCTATGCAAAATGTACCTGGGTATAATTCAGACTGAACTGTGTTGTGGTTAGCAAGCTAAGCCATTTAATCTCTTTACCTGATAATACTGACTTGTAAAGAAGCAGCTGCTTCTTTAGCCCATCTATCCTTTTGTAAAAACAGAAGGTATGAAAATCGATCATACTTGTGTAACTCTGTTCCTGCTTCTAACATATGCTTTCTTTTCTCTGATCAAGCCTTGCCTTTGACATCTCATTGCTATTGTGGCTCAATGTGGAATTCCACCTTTATTATTCCAAGAAGTATTACTGTAGAAAACTAGTTGATTTGTTCCTCCTGTGGCTCAAGACTATGATTATGGAGATGATTCCCCATGCTTAGTTATTTATTTAGTTAATCAGTTATTAGATTATGTTACTGACAGAGCTGCTTTGGGCCCCTTGATGGGAGAAATGCTGCATATGCTGTATTTTTCTGTGTATAAAATGACACTTTTTCCTAAAATAATTAGCGGAAAAATTAAGGGTCGTTTTATACATGGAAGGGGGAGGGATCAAAGCACTTTCTTCCCTGCTTTCCCCCTACACTTCCTTTGCGAGAAGCTGCTTTCCCCCTCCACGTTTTTCAAAGTGGAGGGCGAAAGCGATTTCTGCTTCTTCTTTGGAGTCTCTGCGAATGCACACTAATGGGTTTAATCTGCGCTTGCGCAGAAGTCTCCGGAATATTCTAGAGCTTTATGATACATTTGTCAAGGACCACCCTCCTAGCCCACGTGGTCTGCCCATCCTGTTAATTGCCTCAGCTCCTTTTTGTCGCCTCTGAGGTCTCGCCTCTCGTCGACCTACCATTTGTCTTACCAATATCTGAAAGAAAATACATTCCTTTTATTGATTCTACTACCTTCTACAATCAAGGAAATTGTAAGAGACTTTCTACCATTTTCCCCAACCGCTCCATTCCTTTCCCTGCCATTTATGCCCTCCCTTCCCCCTTTCAAGAAGTGCACCTCATCCTCCAACAAGGTCCCTGTTACGGTTGCCCCACGTCACTCCTGTCACTCACAGTCAGGTTCTCATTTGCATGAGCCTATGAGAGGAGTGGAGGGGCGGAGTCAGCAGATATAAGGAGGTGTGCAGAGATGAGCAAAAGAGATCAGAGAAAAGCAGAGAGAAAGAAGCAGAGAGAGATAGTGAGAAGAAACAATAATAGAGATAAGCTGGTCAAGATAAATAGATAGAGCAGGTGGTGAAGGTGGCAAGATATATGATATTTGAATGATTTGATTTTATGCATTGAATAAATAACATCTGTGATTATAATTAAAGTTAATATCTTTCAATAAATCAGTTCTGTTGGCAGCAACCTGATAAGTGTCTGAATAAAGTTCTTGAGATATTGTGGATAAAGGGAAGCCACTGGTGGCAGTGAGAGAAAGAGGGGACCATCCCGATTGTTATCTGCTGGTGGGAAGACATAGCATGAGCCCTTTGTTTGGAGAAACAAACAGGAGTTACGTGGTAAACATCACAAATGGTGTCCAGCGGCGGGATACGAATAGATTCCAGTAAAGCCAAAATTTAAAGGGAATTTTTCTGAGTCAAGGGTACCTATTAGTCAAAGGTCTGTAGGGGAGAAGTGGGTGACTCGCTAAAGCTTTTGTGGAAAAGCTTAGTGGCAGGGCTTCTGAATTCAGATCTTGGGTGGACTAAAGATAGGGAATGACTCTGAGAGAATTATTCTGGTTGAAGTTACCTCAGGATTTGAACAGACCCAGTGGGCTGGCTTAGAACCCGAGGCTCCGAGAGTTAAGAGAGCACTTGGGGAGAAAAAATGGAAGCCAGGGTCAAAACAGGTCTGAGGTGATAGAAACAAGCAGAGGCTTGAAAAAGATCAGAAGTTGTTTTGTGTTTGGAGGCAAGGAGTGTCTCAGACCAAGGAACAGCGGGACGTGGTGCCAGAAAGAAAAAGTGTAGCCATCCTTAGCTGCCAAGGGAGAGCTACATAGTATCTCAGAAAGAAGTATTTTAAAAAGAGGCCTGACTACTATTTCTCTGCAATTTAAACCAGCTCTTATTTAAATAAATAAATATACATACATATGCCACCTAAAAGAAGTAAAAAGCTAGTGATGTCGTTAATTGATCCTCAAGAGGCACAATGTTTACCTCATGAAGTGGAGAAAAATGGACTTCCTCTATCTGTGGAACAGGAAGAGACTCATGGGGGCCTCAGGGAGAGAAAGGGATCCAAGCTCCCAAGAGTTTGAAAAATGGAAGCTGGAACAAGAATTTAAATTGAAGGAGCTAGCTATGAGAAATCAATTAGAATTGGAGAAAGAAAAAGATAGGGCAGAAGAAAAAGCTCAGGAACTCCAACTCAAGGAATTAGAAATCAGAGAATAGGAAAGAGCTGAGTCTAGACAAATGGAATTAAGACAAAGAGGAATGGAGTTTCAATTACAAATGAAACAATTGGAATTGACATCTCAAAATAACAATAGCAACAGCAATGCTGAGGGAAACCTCTCAAAGGTTGATCTAAATAAATTTCCCCAATATAGAAAAGGTGATTGCCCAGAATCTTTTCTCATCTCCTTTGAACGTGCATGCTGGGATTTTAATGTGAAAAGGAAGAAAGAATGATATTGCTAAGATCCCAAATAAGTGGAGATTTAGCAGATCTGTATTCACAGATGCCCTTAGAGCAGCTCAGGGACTTTGAGGCTTATAGAAAAATGGTTTATTCAAGATATGGCATCAGTGCAGAACAACTGAGGCAAAAATTTTGCGCCCTGACTAAAAAGCCTAATGAATCTTATTCCAATTTGGGGCTAAATTAGTTTAATGTTTGGAGAAGTGGATGGAGCAGGAGAATGTCACTTCTTTGGAACAAATGGAAAATGTGATTAGAGCAATTTTATTCTATTGTAGCTGGGGAGTTACGCTATTTAGTAAGAGACAAAAATCCTAAAAATATACTGGAAGCAAGTGAGAAGGCTGATTCCATAAGTGAAATAAGAAACCCCAGATTATCTGAGGTAAAAATTGGTGGGAAAGTGTGAGATGACAGGAGAAGAGGGACCCACCCAGTAAAGATTATCTCAGGAGTACCAAAGCTGCTGGAAGCCATTTTAAAGGCAAGCCCTCATCCCCAGAGCTGAGTCACCTGAAACCAAATAGCTCTGAAGGGAAGGTTGGCAAGGCCCCGTATTTCAAACCTAGAGCCAGTAAAGTATGTTACGTGTGTGGAGAGAAAGGGCACTTTTGGGCCCAGTGTCAAACTCAAAAGACTAGAGATGTTAACCAGCAAAAAGGGGGAAATTCCAGTCAGCCAAAGAAAGTATTTTGTGTACAGCATAATGGAGCTTCTTTATTTATTTATTTTTTATTTTTTTATTAATACAAAATAAACCTACTACTACACAAAAACCTATATACAATACAATACATTACAATTACCCATGTGCATCCATCACCTTCAGGACTAGCATTGTACTTCGTTCCATCCATTTTCATTCAGCATAATGGAGCTTCTAAAGAAGCGGTTGAAGCTGTAATCATAGCAACACAAGTAACAGAGAGGCCAGAGAAACCAGAGCCTCCTGTGGCTAGGGTCGTCCGATGCTTTTTGATAAAATGTAATCAGAATCTTCTGCGCAGCTCAGGAGATGTTATTTATGTTGATGATACTAAGTATCTAGCACTAAAAGATTCTTGCTCACAAGTAACATTATTCCACCCAGATATAGTCCCTAAGGAAAATATGTTAGACCATGAAAACATTTCTGTTAAAGGGATTGGAGCTGAAATAGTGGTATTGCCAATGGCAAAAATACCCATAAAATATAAGGCATGGTCAGGAGTTTGGAAAGTAGCCATTTCTGATCAAATTCCTGCCCCATGTTTAATAGGCCTGGATTTATTTGAGCATGTACAGAGTGTTTTAGTGACAACTCACACTCAGGGCTGGCAAATTGAAGCCACTGAGGACAACAATGAAACTTCCTGAAATGAGAGAAGGGAGTAAAACAGCTGATCTAGTTACCATGAGGAATCCTAATCATCTTTTAGACAAGAACAGAAGGAAGACTCTACCTTAAGTGAATGATTTAGACAAGCTAAGGAAGGGCCCCTGAAAACCCTGAAAAGATATTGTGTAAAAGAAGACCTATTATATAAAGAGGTGCTAGTGCACCCTATGAGGGGAGGTGAAAGCATTATCAGACAGCTGGTAGTACCTCTCAAATGTAGAGAAAGAATTATAGAAAAGGCGCATAAAGACATATTTTCAGCCCATTTAGGGATCTCATGTACTAAGCAAAGGATTGTTCAAAACTTCTATTGGCCTGGGATGGGGAAGCAGGTCAAGCTATACAGTATTGTCAGAGCTGTGACACCTGCCAAAGACAGGGTACTGGGAATGACAAGACCAAGGCTAAGCTGTGCCCATTGCCAATCATCTCAATCCCTTTTCAATGATTAGGCCTAGACATAGTGGGGCCTCTACCTAAAGTTACCAAGTGAGGGAATAGATTTATCGATTATTGATTATGCCACAAAGCTGTACCTTTGCGGAATATTGAAACAGAGACAGTGGCAGATGCACAAATAAATTATATGTGTCACATGGGCTTCGCTTCTGAGATAACTACAGATTTGAGGACCTCATTTACTTCCAAAGTAATGAAAAGATTGTGGCAAGTCTGTGGCATTACTCACATCATGTCATCCCTTATCATCCCCAGACCAATGTTTTAGTCGAAAAATTTAATGGTACCCTAATGGGAATGATTCAAGCATATACAGCTGAGAATCCAAATGACTGGGACCATAAATTTCAACCATTATTATATATCTATGGATCTGTACCCCAAGAAAGTACAAGATTTAGCCCTTTTGAATTACTATTTGGATGAAAAGCTAGAGGACCCCTGGATCTACACCGTCAAAACTGGGAGGAATATAGAGAGTGTGATCCTGAGGCAGTTGTCCAATACATTGACAAACTAATGAACTCCTTTCAACAGTCTCTGGAAATAGCAGCAGAGAACTTAAAGAGGAAGCAGGGAAAGCAAAAACACTGGTACGATAGGAGGGCCAGGGAAAGAGTATTTAATCCTTGAGACAAAGTGCTAATCCTGAAACCCAGTAAAGAAAAAAAACTTCAATTAACTTGGTCAGGTCCATTTAGAGAGATCTCTAAAATGAGTGACAAGGAGTATGTACCTCAGGAGGAGGGAGAAGAAGGCAGAAGGGTTGGGCACGGAAATATGATTAAACCATATTATAGGAAGGAAAATAATGTTTTGTATGCCATCAAAGAAACACCCAAGGGAAAACATGAATTACAGTATTGGGAAGGAAGGGATGTACCCCAGTATAACCCAGAGGAAGCCAAAATTAGCCTTACTCTGTCACAAGAGCACAAAATCCACTTTGAAATAGTGCTACAGAGACTACATGAGGCTGGGTTAACAGTTAGAGCAGGTAAATGCCAACTGGGGAGCTCAGAATTAAAATATTTACGCCATGTAGTAGGTGGAGGCTTAATCAAACCCCTTGAATCCAAAATAGAGGCTATTAACAATTGGCCCAAGCCAACATCCAAGGGAAAAAAATAGAGCTATTCTAGGATTAGCCGGCTACTATTGTCACTTTGTGCCTAACTTTAGCAAGATAGCCGCCCCTCTGTCTAATCTAACCTACAAGAGACAAGCGGAGAAAATCCAATGGACGGCCGACTGCGAGCAGGCGGGCGAGTGGCAGTTATCTACGCTTGAGCGGGAGTGCCTAGCCATGGTTGGGTCATTGCAAAAACGGAGACCATATATCTGGGGAAGACATTTTGTACTATGTACTGACCATTCTCCACTTTTGTGGCTAAGGACTATTCGGGCCAATAACAACAAACTGATGAGGTGGGCCCTACTCTTGCAGGACTTGATTTTTAAATTCACAGTGTGAAGGGAACCCAGAATGTGGTAGCTGATGTGTGGTCCTGAAGACCAGAGGACTAACAGAGGGATGGGAAAAGTGTAATGTTGTAAGAAATGTTTTGCTTGTACACTAGTTTTGAGAAGTGATTAAACTGCAATGTCTTGTTGGAAAAAATGGTAAGTAATGGAATAAATGTAAAAGTAATGTCAGTTGTAATGATATAATTAATGCAAAAATAAGATATGTAGAAGTACTGAATAAGGTAAATATATTATGTTAAAAAGTAACATAAGGTGCATGATTTAATAGTTAACATATTATTGTAATTACGGTTTGGATGAATTGCTCCCTGAAGATTTCGTTGTTCATAAGGGTAAACTTATAAGGTTTCCCCATGAAACAAACTTTTCCAAGGGGGGAGGTATGTGACAGTTGCCCCATGTCACTCACACTGTCACTCACAGTCTGGTTCTCATTTGCATGAGCCTATGAGAGGAGTGGAGGGGCAGGGTCAGCAGATATAAGGAAATGTGGCAGAGATAAGCAAAAGAGGAGAGCAGAGAGAAAAGCAGAGAGAGATAGTCAGAGAGATAGTGAGAAGAAACAATAATAGAGATAAGCTGGCCAAGATAAATAGATAGAGCAGGTGATGAAGGTGGCAAGATATATGATATTTGAATGATTTGATTGTATGCATTAAATAAATAACATTATAATTAAAGTTAATACCTTTCAAAAAAAATCAGTTCTGTTGGCAACAACCTGACAAGTGTCTAAAGTTCTTGAGATATTGTGGATAAAGGGAATCCACTGGTGGCAGTGAGAAAAAGAGGGGGAGAAACAAATAGGGATTACGTGGTAAACATCACAGTCCCTCTCAGACGGCCAAAATTTCTGCCTTTTCTGTCTCGGAGAATCTCACCAACCTTCCACTTGTCAGTTTTGCAAGAACTTCACCAAACAAGCCCTCAAATTGAGACAACCGTGCCTGTCAGACAAGGCAAGCTTCCTAAGAAACTGCTTTCCCACGGAACAGAGAGGGTCCGGAATGATCAGCTCCTTATCAGGCAAAACCGGGTCCATTAATTTTACCCTAGGGCAGCTGAATCATTCTTTCTCCCAAGTCTGACCCGATTTAATAAAGAACAAAACACAGGAGTTCTAGGAGATTTAATCATCCTAGTACTCTTTAATATGTAGGACCCCAAATTAGTAGCATGAACGTGACCTGATTAAACACATCAATTTAAAGTAGCCAATTAACTATTGTAGCTCATAGTCTATCTAAGAAGCCAACTTCCAGACATTTAGCATTTTCTTATTTTATTAGAAAAATAGAATTTAGAAAGAAATTAGTTTAAACAAACTAAACAAGACATCTTTACATAATCAATTATTTCCAAACCCCAGCCATCACCAAAAGATATAATTCCTCTACAAAAAACTAAAATAACAAACCACTGACTACATTTTCAATAAAACTAGAGATTCTATTAGGTAGAGTTTAATCTTACTGTCCATTCCAAAAATAAAGTTTCTGAGTCTTTCTTCTGACGATCATCCTTCCGTGTTGGAAAATCTTCTCTTGTGTTGAAATTCTCTTGCTGCTCCCATAAATCTTAAATAAAGAATTATGTCCTTGCTCCGTCTGGGCTAAGATAGTTGCTTAGCGACGAGATAAAGGTCACCTTGGTCTGCACAAAGCTTTTGCAAACTGACCTTGGACATCTCTCTAACTTACACACAGTAATCAAATGGATTTCTAGACTAACTTTGTCACTATAAAGTAAATCTATTTAACTTTCATAAGCAAGTTCATCACAGTGCCTTCCATAATTTCTTTGGGAAAGATCCCTCCAACCCACTCAAGCTATGGAATCATCCCATACTCCTCAGCCTACAAGACAATCTCCAGCTCCACCTACCGCTTCTCCAGCACCCAAATCGATCCCTAAATCTTCACAAAAATCAAAATCCAAACCTCCCAGCTCGATCAAGTCCACCTCAGTACCGAAGTCTCCTTCGGTATTAGAACATTCTAAATCGAAAAAGGGAAAGAAGTCTACCACCAACTCTCATCCTCTCAGACTGGTACTGAATCAACCACTACTGCAAGACCAACCTATCATACTTGTAGATTCTTCGGAAGAGATCCTCCTTCCTCCTTTGGGCCAACTTCCATCTCCATTACTGGCACATTCTTCATTCTCTCCGATCGATCCCGCTGAGGTCACCATACCTGCTTCAGCATGGTTGAGCCCCGTATCTACGGCTCGCTACATTTCCATGGGTGATACTGACTCGGCGTATCAGGCACCCGACATTTCACCTCCCCGTAAGAGGTTGAATAAAGACCACCATATGTCTCAGAGGGGTCACTTTGGTTCCGATCCCATAAAACCCACTACTCCAACTGGGTCTCTGACATCTCAAGAGCCTCCTAGGAGATACTGACACTCCAAATGGGTCACGCTGTATGAGCCTCCATAATACTATGACCCTACATCCAAACACTCTTGACACCGACCATATCAATATTACCAGCCCGAGCTCAACATCTATCCAGACTGTTGATATTTTCAACGTCAGTACTACTATGAATCTGACATTTCGGACTTGTCTCCCTCTTCTCAGTATCAACTACAGTACCAAGATCTCTACCGTTATTCATCTGATGAGGATTCGGTACTTCCCACCCCGGTACCAAAACATCACAAATCACGAAAAACAACATCCCGAGCCTTCTCAGGATCAGCCTACGGTACCAAAGTGATCTCGGACCTCCGTTCCGATAACATCTTGCACCCAACAATTGATCCATCAACCGTCAGTACAGGCAACTACCACTTACACTGGTCCCCAGCCTCTACCTCCCGGTACCAAACATCCTCATAAGAAGCACTCCAAGCCTTGAACAGACTCTGTACCATCCCAACATGTTACCTCAGGATCTCACCATGATCCTCCACAGCCTATTCCTGCTACACCATGGTACTGCCCTACGTCCCCAACTTCATCCTCTCGCTCTTACTCATCAGAATCTTCCGACTCCATACCAGATCAAGAATCTCTTCCCAGTCTGCCCACACCGGACTTGGATATCAATCAGAACAATCCTCCATCGCCATCCAATGACTTTTCTTCCTACTCCCAACTAGTCCTACAGATCACCAAAGCCATGGAACTTGACATACAACAACCCACTTAAGTGAAATCCAACAAAGTATTCAAGGATATCAATGAACAGCAAACTCTGCCTCTAAGCATGTGTTTTATTCCTTCTTCACTAGAACTTACCAAGCAAACCTGGTCCAAACCTTCTTCTGTTCCACAAATACCTCGCAAGGTTGAAAACCTATACAAAACACATGGAGAAAACACAGCTTTCTTATTCAAGCACCCATCTCCTAACTCAGTAATTGTGGATGCCACTCAAAACAGGTCACGTATCTGTCCCAGCACTACCCCAAACAACAAAGAAGGGAGAAAATTAGATATTGTTGGGTGTAGAATCTACTCTCTCACCTCATTTACTCTCCGTGCTACGAACTATCTTGCAGCTATGGGGGCTTATCACCATTATCTCTGGAATAAAGCCCTCCCATCTCTTCAATCCAGTGCAGGCTAATATAAAGCCCATGGCCTCACCTTCCATCAAAAGGCCATGGCCCTTGCACGCCAAGAGCACATCACAGCCAGACATATCCTTGAGGCATCATCAAGACATATGGCCACTGCCATAGCTCTCCGTAGTTATGCCTGGCTACAGTCTGCTCATATCTCAGACGATGCTTGTATGAGAATAGAGGACGTACCCTCCCTATCGTTGACAGATGACTAAAGATAAGCAACAGGGATTTTATCAAGAAAACACTCCTTTCGACAGAACGGTTTTAGAATCAGAAAGAAAATGCATCAAGTTACTATATGATTTCTTGCTAGATTTTGAAACACAAGATGAAGTAGTAAAAGCATGCATGATCAAATGGGCACTGAATGTAGGACACAATATTGAATTCAGCCAATGGGAACAAATCTAGAATATAAATATAAATATAACTAAATCTATAGTATTCAAGGAGAATATATATAAAATGTTTTACAGATGGTATATGACTCCCACAACTCTGGCCAAAATAAGCAGTCAATTCTCAAATGTATGTTGGAAATGTAAACAAAAAGAAAGAACATTTTACCACATGTGGTGGATGTGTAAAGAAGCCCAAAAATACTGGACCAAAGTTAACCAGATACTGCAAGAGATATTAGAAACTCCAGGATCAATGATAACAGAATTTTTTCTACTAAATATTTTGCCTAATGCATTAGATTCTGAAAAAGCATTCTTAGCCATCCATATGATAACAGCAACGAGAATAGTATTCGCGAAACACTGGAAGGAGTCTGGAATACCACAAATAGACGAACTGATAGGGAAAATACAGGAAACCGCAGAAATAGATATGCTAACAGAATGGTTGAATCCAAAAAAGAAAAAGGACCATCAGGAAACTTGGCTGCCACTATATACATGGTTGCAAAAAAGACCAGCTACATAATTAATAATGGGAATTACAAAATACCTTTCTGAATTTAGATTTTTCTATATATAGTATATATTTTTGTATGATAAATGGAGTTATTCTTAGAAGAGATTATTTAGAATTACTATGGGGGAAAAATACTGATTTGTAACGTGACCGTTCAAATCCACCCCCTCTAAATGTATCCTTATCCCAGTTATCCCTTACCCTACCCTACCTCTATAAAGAGAGAGAGAAAAGACAGATGACATCTTAGAAAACCTGCAAAAATTGAAAAAGACAGTACGTTCATACGACATCCAACTATACTACAAACCACAATGTTCCCAATGGTGTTGCCCTTACCCTTTCCAGCAATCCAGACCATTTTTGACAGAAACAAGTATTCCTCTCAATCAGCTCCTTTTCAACCTAGGCATGCAGCACAACGCCAACACCCAAAGCAGTCTTTCCGTCACCCTGACAAAAAACAAAAGCAAAATCTTTGACTTCTTCATCCTCCAGATCTGCGATATTTACCTATCTCCACCCACAACCACTCGTCTTTCAGCCCATCTTCCATCCTGGGCTTCTATCACCACCGATTCTTGGGTGCTCACCATCATCACTACAGGTTACGCCATATAATTCATTTATGTACCTCCACCAAGGATCGTTCTAACTTCACCATCTGTGGCCCTTGAACAAGAAATTCAGTTCCTTCTCTTAAAATATGCCATATTTCCTGTCATTCCTTCAGAAGACCACCCAGGGTTCTTCTCCCGTTATTGCACCGTTCCGAAATGAGATGGCAGGCTATGACCTATTCTCGACCTTCGAGATCTCAACAATGATATCATTCAAAGACGGTTCCGCATGGTCAGGTTAGAATGAATCCTACCCATTCTCCAACAAAATGACTAGTTCACAGTTATAGATTTAAGCAACACGTATTTCCACATTACGATCCGCCAAGAGCATCACAAATTTCTCAGGTTCACCGTATGAGATCATGCTTACAAATTCAAAGCCCTCCCCTTCAGCCTCTCTACAGCACCAAGAGTACAGTGGTGCCTCGCAAAACAAGCGCACTGTATAACGAAGAATTCGCATAGCGATCCCTTCTCTGGGATTGCTAATGCGGAGGCATAGCGTCGGTCCCTATGGGAAAAACTCGCTTACCGAAGACGGGCCGACGGGTGTCAGGAAGGAGCCGCCACCGCCGCCGCGAGAGTGATGCGGGGCCGCGCTGGCCGGGAAGGAAGGCAGGTGGCGAGGCAGGCAGGCGAAGGCAGGGAAGCTGCGCGCTATCTCGTGCGTCCTCCCCCCACTTTCCCTCTTCCTCCTCATCCTTCTCCTGATGCCCCCGGGAGGGAAGGAAGGCGGCGAGGCAGGCAGACGAAGGCAGGGAAGCCGCGCGCTCGCTCTTGCATCCTCCCCCCACTTTTCCTCTTCCTCCTTGTCCTTCTCCTGATGCCCCCGGGAGGGAAGGAAGGCGGCGAGGCAGGCAGACGAAGGCAGGGAAGCCGCGCGCTTGCTCGTGCATCCTCCCCCCACTTTCCCTCTTCCTCCTCGTCCTTCTCCTGATGCCCCCGGGAGGGAAGGAAGGCGGCGAGGCAGGCAGACGAAGGCAGGGAAGCCGCGCGCTCGCGCGTCCTCCCCCCCACTTTCCCTCTTCTCTTGCTGCCACCGCCCAAGCCTCCCACTGAGTCGGGCGATCAGCTGTTCGGCGGTTCTAAAATGGCCGCCGGACGCCCGCACAGCGTTTTCGCGCCCTCCCCTTGCTTACCGAGGGTGCGAAAATGGCTGCCGCTATGGAGGAAACTTCGCTGAATGGTAAGTTTAGGGGCCATTGGAACGAAGGCAGGGAATGGGCTTTTACGTTCCGTTTAGCGACGATTTCACATAGCGAAGGTTAATCCGGAACGGATTAACCTCGCTATGCGGGACACCACTGTATTCACAAAATGCATGGCACCTGTAGCAGCTCACCTCCGTACCCTAGGAATCTCTGTCTTTCCATACATAGACGATTGGCTCGTAGTCTCCCCTTCACTCTATCACGCCTTAAGAGATATCCATCTGACTCTTTCTCTTCTCACGGATCTGGGCCTACAAATCAACAAAGGAAAATCAATTCTCACTCCTACTCAACGCATCTCCTACATAGGTGCAATCCTTGATTCTACCAGGGCAAAAGTCTTGCTTTCTCCAGAAAGGGCGATCAAACCTCACTCCCTCATTACTCATTTCCTTCCCAACTCCCTTGTCACTGTACACTCAGTTCAGCGTCTACTAGGCCTTATGGCCTCTACAACTTCAACCATTCAGCATGCCAGGCTGAAGATCTGCTCCCTTCAATCATGGTATCTCTCCTTCCTTGATCCAATGACAGACCCACCGTACAAACTCCTCAAAGTCACCCCTGAACTCTCTTCCCAACTCCTCTGGTGAGACAACTCAGCCAATCTGTTCATGGGAAAATCCTTTACTCCCCTTCAAACATCAGTACAAATTACCACAGATACAAGCCCTACTGGATGGGGAGCGCATTGCAACAATTTTCACATTCACGCTACTTGGTCCCGCACCGAACATGCCCTTCACATAAACAATCTAGAACTCTTAGCCATTCTCAAAGCCTTCAGAGCCTTCAAACCAATCATCCTCGGCAACGAACTGTAGTCCAAGTCACAACAGACAGCACCACCGCATTATTTTATATCAAGAAGCAGGGAAGCACACACTCCCGTCCACTCCTGTACCTCACTGTGCAATTCTGGGAGTGTGCCTTGAATGCCACATTTTTCCCATGGCGGTACATATTGCCACACAGGACAATCTCGTAGCAGACAAACTCAGCAGACTGCATACCCAGATGCACAAATGGTCTCTAGACCAGTCTCTGTTTCTCCATCTTTGCAAAATCTGGAGTCAACCTCAAGTCAACATGTTCGCTACACCGCAAAATTCCAAATGAAGCCTCTTCTACTCAGGAGCAGACAAGGAACATGGATCCCTAGGAGACACACTTATGGCGGATTGGACCACACATCTCATCTACCTCTTCCCTCCCATCCCTCTTCTTCTCAGGACACTAGCCAAAATCAAACACAATCACACTAACACTACCCTGATTGCTCCCTGGTGACCAAGACAGCCATGGCTCACCATGCTCCGCTACTGACTACCTGTGACTACCCCTCACCTTCTATCACAACATCAAGGCAGGACTCACCATCCAGACCTCCACACCCTCCACCTTACAGTGTGGAGAATTCACCCTCAGTGAATGCCATTTTAGCCAACACCCATAAACCTACCACGGTCAGACTCTATTCTTACAAATGGTCATCTTTACCAGATTTGCCCCCCAACATCATCTTCTGACTAGTCTGACAGTTTTACAAGCTGTCCTACAATTCCTATTACAGTGGTGCCTCGCTAGATGATGATAATCCGTTCCACTGAAATCACTATTTAGCAAAATCATTGTCTAGCGAAAAGCATTTCCCCATTGGAATGCATTGAAACCTGTTTAATGCATTCCAATGGGGAAGAATTGTCGTTGTCTAGCGAAGATCGGCTATAGGAAAGCCGCTTTGTGAACCACTGATCAGCTGTTTAAATAGCTGTTTTGTGAAGCTTAGATCCCGGAAACACCTGTTTTGCGAGCGCGGAGGGAGCTGTCAAAATCATTGTCTAGTAAAAATTGGTTTGCGAAGCAGGGACCAAACATTGTCCAGCGAAATCCCCCCATAGGAATCACTGTTTTGCGAATTGCTATAGCGAACGCAAAAAGTCAATGTCTAGCAAAAATACTGTCATGTGGGGTAACTATCTAGCGAGGCACCACTGTATTTATTTCATAAGCAACTATCCCTTTCAACTCTCAAAGTCTACCTGTCTGCCATAATTGCTCATCAACCTCAAGATTCCAAAGTTGCCATGATTTTTCGTCATCCCACATTGAAACAATTCCTTCACAGTGTCTCCAATATGCGCTCTCCTGTGCCAGCACCTCCCCCCACAATGGTCTCTACCCCTTGTTCTCCACTGGCTTTCCCGACCTCCATTTGAACCACTTGCCACCACTTTAGAGCACCTTCTTTCCCTCAAAACGCTCTTCCTTGTCGCCATTACTTCTGCCCACAGGGCCTCTGAGCTCGCAGCCCTCAGGATTGACCCTCCATTCCTCCAATTTCACCCCGACAAGGTCACCCTTTTCCCTAATGTCTCCTTCCGGCCAAAGGTCATGTCACACTTTCACCTTTCCTAACCTATAATTCTACCAATGTTTTTCCCATCATCTGCAACTTCGCTGGAACGATCACTGCACACATTGGACACCAGATGTGCTCTTGCCTTTTATATCTCAAGAACTTTTTCCTTCCATAAATCAGAGTGACTGTTTGTATCACCACACCTCCCTCACAGAGGCTCTCACGTCTCCTCTCAAACGATTTCCCGTTGGATCGTTTCCACCATAAAACTGGTATATCAACTTGCTAAACAGTACGTATCTACATGTGGGTATTAAGGCTCATTCTACTAGAGCAACAGCTACCTCTACGGCGTTTCTTCATGGAGTACCACTCCCTGACATTCGTAAAGCTGCCACATGGGCAACGCCATCTACATTTGTCATCCACTACAGACTGGACTTAGGCGCCTGGGAGAGCTGTGCCTTCTTCAATTCTTCCGTGACGTCTCTCCACCTATAAGGGTGGTCTTAATCACCCATTAGTGTGCATTCACAGAGATCACAAAGAAAAAAGAGAGGTTACTTACCTGTAACTCTGGTTCTTCAAGTGGTCATCTGTGAATTCACACTTCCCGCCCATCCTCCCCTCTGTCCGTCACTCCTGTAACTCTTGATGCAGCGATGGGCTGTTCTTCGGAACTGAGACAATTACCAGGACAGGCGGACCATGTGGACTAGGGGGGTGGTCCTTGACAAATGTATCATAAAGCTCTAGAATATTCCTGAGACCTCTGTGCAAGCGCAGATTAAACCCATTAGTGTGAATTCACAGATGACCACTCGAAGAACCAGAGTTATAGGTAAGTTACCTCTCTTTTCCCCCCTACACTTTCTTTGTGAAAAGCTGATTTCCCCGTCCATGTTTTGGAAAGAAATTAGAGGAGGAAAGTGATTCCTGCTTTCTCCGTACACTTTCTTTGCGAAAACCTGCTTTCCCCCGCCACCTTTTGCAATGAAAATGTAGTAGGGGGAAAGTGATTTCTGCTTTCCCCCTACACTTTATTTGCAAAAAGCTGCTTTCCATCTACACTTTTTGCAATGGTTGGGAAAAAATTGCAAAAAGTGTAGAGGGAAATCAGCTTTTTCGTGAAGAAAGTGTAGGGCAGGGGTTGTCAACACCCAGTCCCTGGCCCAGTGCCGGTCCATGTACTTGCCGGAACTGGGTAACGGATATGGATCTCTGCCCACACGTGTGGTGGCTATGTCATGTTCACACAGAGGCATGTCGCGCTTGCAGGGGGGTGTCGCACTCGCGGTGTGTGTGTTCCACTTGCGGGGGGCATGTCACACTCGTGTGCACGAGTGTGATGCCCCCGCGAGTGTGATACACCCTCCACGCTTGCACGGGGTGCCCCCACCAGCCCACACATAGAGCCCGCTCCCCCCAACTGACCCATGGCCCCAAAGAGGTTGGGGATCCCTGGTGTAGGGGGAAAGCACCTTCCTCGCAAGAATGTGTTGGGGGAAAGCAGGAATCAAAGTGCTTTGATCCCTGTATTCACCTTCAATTTTCTTGCAATGAAAGAAATTTGGGGTTAGAAAAGTGGGAGAGTGTCCTATATGTGGAAAAATACAGTAAATAAAACTAATCATCATCATCTGTCTATTCCTGTGTCTTTAACAAGAGGTTTGACTGCAGAACTCAGCAGTTTTTTAAGAGCTAAATAGTAAAGGAGTTAAATACTGCTATCTGTTGGTGTACATCACTGGTCCCAAAACCCCGAGTGGGGACATGGCTACTAAGGGGACCATAGAGAAATTCTAATATGATGGTTTTTCTTTTTTTAAAATTGACTTAAACAAATTAACATGATAAATATCATTGCTAAAACTTAGGATTTGTAGTTATTTTTATTTTAAAAAGTTTGTTTTTAATTTTATATTATTAATTTATTTTAATTTTTGTTTATTTATTTGCGGCCCGCCGGACAATAGTTTGTGTCCCCCAAGTTGCCTGTCCCCCGAAGCGCCCACGCGTCCTCTGCTGTTAAGAGTCAAAAAAAGGCTTGCCTCGCTCACTGGCTTTCTCCCAAGACAGTGCTTCTTGCATCCTCCATCTGGAATGCAGCCTGCCAGCCAGTCCGCCTGTCTACCGTCCCTTTTCCCCAAGCCCCTGATCCACCGATGAGCGATGCCTGAGATTGGAGCTCGCTCCCGGCCCGTCCTCAAAGAGCGCCTCCAAGCTAACAACAGCAGCTGCCACCGCCACCTCTTCCAGGGAAGCGGCTCTCTGGCTCTCTTTCTCTCTCAGCACCCCCAGCACCAGCCCAGCCAGCGGCTGCCTCAGCACCTGGCGGTGCTTTCTCCTCCTCGTCCTGCTTCACCCACCTTGGCTCTGGAGGCTGCCTGGGCTCGCCTCACAAAGTTTGCTCCTCTGTCATGGTCGGGGTAGCTACTGCTGCTGAATGCACCTTTTTTGAGGGGCCCCTCAGAGGAAGGTTGCTGGACCTCCCTGTGTGTGTGTTTGTGTGCATGCATGCGCGTGTGCACCTGTGGGACCCCTGCCCTGTTCTATCGGTGCTTTTTTCCTTTGGCAAGGAGAATTCTGTGAGGTTTTTGTTTTTAAAAAAATTTATGTCGTGCCCTCCTCCCCACCCTGCTAGGCGGTCGCTGGCACTCCCTCCCTTCTCCACTTTTTCATCTTGGTGGTGGTAGTGAAGAAAGAGCTGGAGGGGGTTGTGGCGATGAGCTCTTGGTGATGAGGGCTCGCATGCCCCTCCTCCTCCTCCTCGGAGTTCCAGCTGGGCTAAGGAAACTCCTGGGCGGCTTCCTTGGGCTCTTGCTCTGCTTGGCGGAAAATCTGATGCAGCCCAGCTTCACCCAGACTCTGCCTCCAGCAGCCGCCAAGTAAATTGAGTTTGAGACCCCTGATGTAGAACAATCTACATTTATTCAAATACATCATGTCATCTTCTTCTGGTTGCTGCACAATTGTGGAGGGCGGACTTTCACTTAACTGGGGGTTTTTGGGAGGGTAGGGCTTATATTATGAGCATCCTGAAAAATCATATTAGGGCTTACTTTCAGGTTAGGTCTTATTTTCGGGGAAACAGGGTAGTTGCTTTCTTTGGTTAGTTCACAGCATTTAGTTCACAATATACAATGATATGCAGACACAGCCACTGAGCTTAGTCCACCTGTTCTTCCCACCCCCAACTGGTTCGGCGTGGTGCCCCAGCAACTACCCAGCTGGCTACTGCATGTTACCAAACTTGTGCATTGGTGTAAAAAAAATGTAAACCATCTAATTCTAGGTTATCAATTACTTTTGTATTTTCCAACTTGCCTAACCTTCTGGAAGTTAATTATAAATTAATTATATTTAGACTATGGCTCATAAAAACATGCTTAATCTTTGAGTTAAAAGTAACTGTAAAAGGTAACTATTCTGCTAATTGCAAGTGTATGTCTATACCTTGGAACTGAGTTTTTATGTCATAGTAAACTTGCATAGAAAGTTTATATGTTAATAGATCTTATAAACATGATTACAATACAGGGGAAAAAGTTATTTAATGTTGCACATATCTGTAGGGGAAAAGAGGCCCACTGAGTTCAATAAATTGGATCTTTTCCCTCGGTAAGAACATCATTTCAAACACATATTCACTGCTTCTAAAATATACACTTACCTTAATTAAGTGTATCAGAATTGTTATGATATGTGAGAGTTGGCAATATAACATAAACTTTAGAATGTACAGAAATATTCTTAAAATTTTTGTATGGATTGTAACATTTGGATTTCAAAATGTAAAGTATAAATAAGAAAATGTTTTGTTTTAGGAAAGCAGGTAAAAGATGGAAAGAAGCCAGAGCCTTGTAAACCTATTCTTAAAGTGGAATACAAAACTACCAGAGCAGGGTAAGAGTTAAGAAACTGTTCTTCAGTTCTGTTTTGGAGATTTCTAGTGAATGAACATCAAAGTTGTGACCCTTATGCTGACAGGACACCATGGTGGGAAAGGTAAGGGAGGCAGTTTGTCCTTCCTCTACAGTTTCAGTTCCGTCTCCCATGCTGTGCTGGATATTGTGTCTCTTCACAGCAGCCTTTGGAGAACTAACAAGGAATTCATATGGCAGTAGCATCTGCATTTGAAATAGAAGGGAATATATATTCATAAAAGAGCATGTTTTTATCTATCACAGTTTTTGCAAAGGGCAAAGTGTTAGTATATGCAGGCAAATCAGACAAAAACAAAAAACAGTTATCTCAAATCAATGCATTATGGAATGTTTCAGTGTATTTTAAAATATTTAACATAAAATATTTTAAATAAAATATTGTAGAATATGTCACAATCCATTGGATATGCTTGTGTTCTTACTACAAATCATAATCCAAGAAGGTGCGGCATTATGCCAGATATATAGTACAGTGGTGCCCCGCATAGCGACGTTAATCCGTTCCAGGATTAACGTTGCTATACGAAAACATCGCTGAACGGAATAAAAAACCCCATAGGAACGAATTAAACCCTGTTTAATTCGTTCCTAGGGGGCAAAAACTCACCGTTCAGTGAAGGTCTTCCATAGGGCTGCCGTTTTCACTGCCTCGGTAAGCGAGGCACCGAACGGGCAGCCATTTTGGAACCGCTGATCAGCTGGGCGGCGGGCTCTTGGGGAGGAGTGTGGGGACCTCCTCCACCCTCCTTCCCAAGAGCCGGCCGGCCTTTCCCCCCAGCTGGGCGGCGGGCTCAAGCCGCAGCGGCTGCAGGGTGTCTGGGGTGTCTGGAAGGCTTCGGGACACCCCCCCCCACCCTGCAGCCGCCGCCGCCGCTTGAAGCCGCCCACCCCAGCCGTTCTCGGACTTCCAGGTGTCCGAGAACGGCTGGGGTAGGTGGCGCGGGGTGGCTGCCGGCGGCAGGGCCAGCACGTCTGAGCGGCAGTGGAGAAGCCTTCCCCCGAGGCCTCTCGGAAGCGCTGGCCGGGAAAATGCCGGCCAGCGCGTCCGAGCGCCGGTGGCGGAGCCTTCCCCCTCCTCCCGGCTCTGGACGATTCACCCCTCACCCTCATCTCCGCCGCCGCCGCTGGGTTTCAGAAGCCCCTTCCGAAACCCAGCATCGCTGGTGGAGAAGGGGCTGAGGGGTTGAGAGGAGGGCAAGGCTCGGGGAATACCCGAGCCTTGCCCTTCTCGACACACCCCTCAGTCTCATCTCCGCCACCGCCGCCGGGTTTCAGAAGCCCCTTCCGAGACCCAGCATCGGTGGTGGAGAAGGGAGTGAGGGGTTGAGAGGAGGGCAAGGCTCAGGGCATACCCTCATCTCCGCCGCTGACGCTGGGCTTGGAAGCGGCTTCCAGAGCCCAGCAGCGGCGTCAGAGAAGGGGGTGAGGGGTTGGGAGGAGGGCGGCCGTGATCCGCGTCGCGGCCGGCTACCCCATCCATGGACGGACTCCAGAGAGTCCGTCCATGGATGGGGAAGCCAGCCGGGGGCGGATCCAAGCCCTGGATGCCTGAAAGGTATCCGGACCCCTCCCATCCTGCCGCCGCCGCTTGGATCAGTCCCTCCCTGGCGAGGGTAGGGATCCCGGCCGCGGGGGCAGGGTGGGAGGATCTGAGGCATCCGCAGGGGAATCCTGGGGGTGGCCTTGGAAGGACCCTTCGGAAGGGTCCTTCCGAGGCTACTGCCTGCATTTCCCCCCAGCTGAGCGGCGGGAGTGGTCCTTCGAAGGCTCCTGCCGCTCAGCTGTGGGAACATGGTGCCTATGGGGAAAAATCGCAAAGCGATTTTTCCCCATGGGCAAAATCGTAATGTGATCCGAAAAGCGATGGTAAAAAAGCCATCGCTATACGGATCCATCGTTAAACGGGGCGCTCGTTAAACGAGGCACCACTGTATATTGCTTTTGGTTCCTCATTTTGTCTGAAATAGCTAGATGGCAGCAAAATCAAGTTTCCTCTGGATATTCTTCATAATTCTAATTATCCATCTATTTATCTTCCCAGAGAACCTTTTATCATCTTATCAGGTGGTTTATCATATGACACTGTAGGGAGGAGGCCCTGTTTAACAGTTATGCATGGAAAGAGCACTGCTGTTTTAGAAATGGATTATTCAATAGTTGATTTTCTAACCCTCTGTGAAACTCCATACCCTAATGGTAAGTTCTTCAGAGGTTCTTATTACCATTTTGTCTTGCTGTTGTCATTATAGAATTCTGTATTCAGATCATATCACTGTAAACTAGGGATAAAATGAATGCTAGCTAAATTCTTCTGTCTCGATTTATGCTGTCTCAATCTGACAAGACCACTTGACAAAGAATTTTTAAGCACCGTGAGATTGTCTCATAATATATGCAGACTGTCTGTGTAGGAGCCTTGTGGTGCAGTGGTTAAACTGCACTATTACAGTCCAAAATTTGCTCAGGATCTGAGTTCAGTCCTGAGAGCTTCTCAAGGTTGACCCAACCTTCCATCCTGCCAAGGTCTATAAATTGAGTACCCAGCTCATGGGGGGAGGGCTGTGGGTAGCCTGCAAAATTAAATTATAAAAACCATCCAGATAGTGCTTTAAGCACTATGGGGCAGTATATAAGCAGCAAAACCAATGCTTTTTCTCTTTAAGTAGCAAAGCACACACATTCACAAGTAGAAGAGAAGTAGCTTATAGTTTAGTAATATGCAAACAACCCCTCCAGTGCTTATCTTTAAAAGACTATGTAACAGTAGTAGCAATCATAATTTTGCACAATTTGTATTGATGAATTATTTCTGTTAAAAGCATTACATATACAAAAAAGCTTCTTGTTCTCATTCTCTTTTCTTGACATGATCACCACAAAATACCTGTTTTTTGCACTGTCTTCTCATGACATGCTGCCAACCAGTAAGTAAGCTTGTCAGTCACTCATATGTGTTTCATAGAGACCACAAGGGTGGAAGACAGATCACTTACCTGTAACTGTAGTTCTTTGAGTTGTCTATGAATTCACACAACCTGTCCATCCTCCCCTCACTCTGTTATGCCAGAGTGTGTTTTTAACAGTGGCAGATGTGAAGGAATTGAGGATTCACCACTGAATGAAGAGAGCATGCACAGTGCAGAGAGTCAATCTGAAAGACTTTCTAAGCTCTGCAGTATTCTGAGACTGTTTCAGGCACGCAGAGAAAGCACCCTATATGTGTGAATTCAAAGACGGCCACTCGAAGAACTGCAGCTACAGGTAGGGAACCTGCCTTTTTCACTTTCCCTCTCTTGTGCAGATATTATCATTTTGTCTCCTGTTTCATTATTACATTTAGCTGTAACTAAAGCACGTTAAAATTAAACCAGGTTGTTGCCAGCATTCTTTAGGAATGCAAGAATTAGTATAGCATGCTGAAGAGTTTTATATGCATTCACTGTTGTCCTACTGGACATAGGCTATATCACTGTATCCGGTTGTGTCTGTCTGCCAGCATGATGGATGCTGCTGATGTAGTTGATTTCACTTCTGCCTGAAACACCCCCTACTATCCAAATTTACAAAGGGCTCAAGATAGTGTCATACTTTCAGGTCGTTGGAAGAGCTCCTTAGAGAGAAAGAAAGCCAACCAAAAATATTGTTCAACATGAGGAAAGAGAAGTGGGGGCATGGCAGGAGAAATAGAGATGCTTTTTACAACTGTATTATGAGAAGCTGCTTCCACAACATATTTCCAGCTTAATTTCATAAATTACACTAAAAATATAAATTTTACAAGTATACATTGTTACCTATCTTGTAGTACTATGATTAAGGTGGCTATACTTGTCTTTCCTCATAAATGTTTGTAGATTTGTCTACATAGAAAGACAGTAAAAAAATTATTCATATTCTGAGTCTGCTGCCATAGCCAATTCTGATTCTACTCTGAAAGTTTCCTTAGCATTTATAGTCACATTTCAGTTGACAAATATAATTCAATCTGTCCTGAGGTTAAACACTGAGAATTGCACTTTGACCCTTAATGGTTGGTAATATATTGAGTATATTGGCCAGTACATCTTTCCTTTAGGATCAGCTACCAAAAGTAAAACAAAAAGCAAAGTGTGTTGCTTATATACACTTCATAGCACTTAAAGCGCTCACTGGGCAGTTTTCAATTTAATTATTGCCCCCCTCCCATGAGCTAGGTACTCAACTTATCAACCTCAGAATGAGAGGAGGCTGAGTCAACCTTGAGCCGGCTACTTGACCCCATCAGGATCAAACTCAGGTTGTGAGCGAAGTATTGACTGCAGGACTGCAGTTTAACCACTACGCCATGAAGATAAATGAGAAATAAGAGAAGTGATGATTTTAAGGGAAACTACATACAGTGGGGTCTTGACTTAAGAACGGCTCGAGTTAAGAACATTTTGACTTAAGAACCGCTCTCATAGGAAAATATTGACTTGACTTACATACTTAGATTTGAGTTAAGAACTGAAAAAAACCCACGTGGGAGGCAGGGAAAGTGCAAAATTTGAACTTTCAGTTAACTGTTGGCCAGTGAAAAGGGTGTCTGTCTGCTTCCTCACTCCTCCCAGCGTTTAGAGAGTGGATTGGGAGACGGTCTTCGGACTGCCTGGTACTGTATTGCCTGGACTGTCTTTTCCCTGCCTTCCCTGAACCTTTCTTGACCTAAGAAAAAAAGAAACAAAATATCCCCCTCTAGTGGTCGAAGGTGGAATAGCAGCTTCCCATTAGTTTCTATGGACGGAAAAGAGCAGATACGGATCAAATGGTTTTCAGTGCATTCCTATGGGAAATGCAGATTTGACCTGAGAACTTTTTGACTTGAGAACCACCTTCCAATACGGATTAAGTTCTCAAGTCAAGACCCCACTGTACAAAAAACACATATGAAAATTTAGTTGCCAAAATGCATTCAAAATGATACACAAACGATGAAGAAAAGCATTAATAAGCTGCTACTGAAACAGGGTGAAACAAACTTATGCATGTGAATATTACAGAAAGGAAATATTAAACCTCCATCCCTAGTCCAATACAATATACTTGGAAGAATGTCATCTAGATGAGGCAGGAACTTTTTTTGAAGTTTATGGACTCGATCAGG
Source organism: Pogona vitticeps (assembly GCF_051106095.1). Classification (NCBI taxonomy): domain Eukaryota; kingdom Metazoa; phylum Chordata; class Lepidosauria; order Squamata; family Agamidae; genus Pogona; species Pogona vitticeps. Next base: position 75,890,883 of record NC_135783.1, on the reverse strand, counting down.
GGTCTCCAAACTTTTGAGCATGAGGGCCACATAATATCTTTTCCACATTTTTGAGGGCCAAAGGAACATGTGAGTGTGTGTGTATGTGCAACCACACACATGCATGGACACCCACCTGCATGCATCCCCACTTGCATGGACGTCCACCCGCTTGCCCCCACACACAGGCTGAAAGGAACGGGCTGGATAAAATGGCAAAGCAGGCCAGAAGTGGCCCGCGGGGCGTAGTTTGGAGACCCCTGGACTAGACCCATTTCAACATACTTTATGGTTGCATTTCTGAAAAGAATCAGCTTTTTTCACACTGGTGGATTACCTCTTACAACAGGAAGATGTAACCATATGACTGTTGATGGTTTAAATCTTTCAGCCTATTTAGCACCACTGGCAGTATTTTTTCTGTATAGCAGGATGTACAAACTGCTTTCCTCCTGAAGGAGGAAGCAAAGCATCATATAATGAGGTTATTCTGAAAACTATTATTTTATGAGGGTTCTCCTAGGCGTTATTCTGGAGTTCAGTTTTATGTGCCATTCATTTTAACATGAAATTGCTGATGAGGATATTTGAAGCTGTGGGTGCATTTCACTTCCATGTAAAGGAGCAAGTCCATAGCCTGGTGGACTTTGACATGGCTTTATGATACTCACATCTGACATAGTCTGTTGTTTGTCTAAACTTTAATTGCTAGACTTTCTTATGCTAGTATATTGTGTCAAAGTTTTATCTGTCGATCGGTCGGTCGGTCGGTCGGTCGGTCGGTCGGTCGGTCGGTCGGTCGGTCTGTCTGTCTGTCTGTCTGTCTGTCTGTCTGTCTGTCTGTCTGTCTGTCTGTCTGTCTGTCTGTCTGTCTGTCTGTCTGTCTGTCTGTCTGTCTGTCTGTCTGTCTGTCTGTCTGTCTGTCTGTCTATCTATCTATCTATCTATCTATCTATCTATCTATCTATCTATCTATCTATCTATCTATCTATCTATCTATCTATCTATCTATCTATCTATCTATCTATCTATCCCCTGCCTTTCTCTTTAGAAAGGATCTAAGACAGCTTAAACCAGTACTTTTAAATGTTTAGGAAAATAAAATTATTCATTTATCTTTCCCTTTGGACATGTGTGGTTTTTTTTAGATTTCCAAGAGCCATATGCTGTGGTCGTTCTTCTAGAAAAAGATTTAGTGCTAATTGATCTTGCACAAAATGGGTAAGAATTCTGGATGTAATGAAAATGGAGGTATCTCAGTTTCTTGCATGCTTTTAAAGATAATAGCTGGAATCCTGTTATTCTTTTCTTGATGTGTAGCAGCCCCATTGTGCACAGAGTTACAGAAATGAGCCCAGTGTTTAAGGAAATATTTAGTACCCGTATACCTATGGAGTATGGAGTGATAATTCAGTTTTTTATAATTGTAAGTTGGTAATTGCTTGATGATGGTGGAATACTGTTCCTGCACTCCACTATTATAAATAGAACTCTGGCCATTGTTCCATAATTCAGTCTGTTTTCTTAATGAGTGTTTATTTCTGTGGACTTGGCTTTTTGAATACTGTACTATTGAAGATATTTCAGTTGGTTATAGGTTTTTTTTTTTGGTCCGTTTTGATTTCACTCTAATGAAGGAACCCCCCAAATCATACTTTTTAATACAACGTGAGTAGTAGGGAAGATATCCATCGGTTTCAACTGGTGAAGTGTTGGAAAGGCTGGTAATTAGTGCAACATGTGAAGAACACATGTCCCCAATACTGAACGACTCACATGTGCTGTCACTTGCTTTATGGGCCCACTTCATGTTGGTGGTTTAACCTTTAAAACTTTAAATGACTTTTCCTGAGGCTAATTTTTTATTATTTAATTTGTTTTATGTTTGTTCTGCATTTAGCTTGTTTTTAATTGTATCTGTTAGCCACTCTTAGCACTATGGAAGAGCAAAATAGTAATTTAATAAACTGAATAATAAACTGAAGATAGCTAGTGGCAAATTCATTGTGTATTAACGCTACATGACATGCTTAAAGTAATGGTATTTATCTTTGGGCTGATTCACACACTTCATGTACTTCACACACTTCATATACATCATGAGACAGTGGAAACATGTCTGTCATAGCTGTTATACCTTTTAAGTAAGATATCAGTGTTGCACATATGTGCCTACGTTATTGTGACCTTCTCATGCTTTCCTTTTTTGAGAGAGAAGGATTGCATATATCTATCAATGGGGAAAGTCTCCTGCCTTCCTCCCTCCTTGGAGTCTATTGCACACACTCCAGATATGTTCTACAACATTGGGGATGTTGTGGTTCACATGTGTTGGGGAACAGGTGGGAAGAAGTCCTGAAGTTTGAACTGACATTTGCCTACATGATGCTATATATGTCTGTAAAGTATACATTTAGTTAGTACTGCACATTACATTAAAAATGTGCTAAATAGCATTCTTTTACTATCTTCTTAATGGAAAGGCCTACTGTGTGTGGCCTGCCTGTGTAATGTGCTAAACTGTGTAACTAAACTGTGATGTACTGAATTTATGAGGCTACTAAAGGCTAGCTAGACAAATCGATAAGTGAAATCCTGACTCCCTTATCCTTTCTTGCTTTTAGATGCTATTCTTTGTGTTCTAGCTGCTACATCTTATCCTAAAGAGATTCTAGGTAAAATTTGGTTACACATCTATAGTTACAGCAGTAGATCACTATTATTTTCAGAACTCTGCTGACTGTTGAGTATCTTACCGAAGTTTGAATTAGTAGAGTGCTTAGACTATGCCACATGATTTATTTTTAAATGCTTTTAACGTGTGTCTTAGGCCAATTTAACAAAAAGTATTTACAACTAAATCTGCACTCTTCTGTTCTAAGGATGTTACCATTCTAAGAAAATCCATACATTAATATTTCTTCACGGGATTATAAATATTAAAACTTTGTTTTCCATCTCTGCCTATGTCACATGCATCCATTTACTAATTTTTGTTCTCTTCTATTGACATTTTTACTATAGTTAAAAACTACTTTGAAGAAAAAGGTTAATTTAAAATCTGTGTGTATAAAAATAACTCTTTCATGTGTTTATTGCCTTATTAAAGGTATCCTATATTTGAAAATCCCTATCCATTGAGTATACATGAATCTCCAGTCACTTGTTGTGAATATTTTGCTGACTGCCCTGTGGACCTTATTCCAGCACTTTATTCAGTTGGGGCTCGACAAAAGCGTCAAGGTTATAGTAAAAAGGTATCTAAAGGAGTCAATATCCTAATTTCATAGCAATGATGTTTCATGTACTTGGATTTAATTTGTTTGTTTGTTTCATTAGGAGTGGCCTATCAATGGTGGTAACTGGGGTTTAGTCACACAGAGTTATCCAGAAATCATCATTACTGGGTAAGTAGTAAGATTACTTGAGACCAAGTTGTAAAGGAGATTATGGTATGCTCATCATATATATTGTAATCTACAAATAGTTCAACATACTGTGCTTTCATGCATAAAATGCAATATAGCTTTAGAAATCAATTTGGAGAAGGTGAAGAAGATCCATATTTAGTTTAGGAACTGAGACAGAACAATAAACTTCTGTTGCTTTATCTTTTCGCTACATCTAATGCCAGTTTCAGGAGTGAGAAGCAATGCAGCAAGAGAAAAGAAAAGGCCTGCAAAGAGACTTTAGTCCTCTCACCCAGGAGACCAAATTTTGAAAAATTTGGTCTGCTGCTCATGTTTCAGAAGCAGGCTTTTTAGAAATACAGATGTTGCCAAGTATGAAACTAAAACAGCAGGAAAGGTTATTATAATAATCCTAGCTTGACAGAGTGATTATATCTGGGAAGCAAAGTTTAGAAAATTACCTTTTGAAAACGTTTTTGGGGGTAACTTTTATAGCGACACATGGGTACGACCCATGTACATGACACATTTTCCGGAATCCTACTGGGGAGATATACTGGCAAAATGTAATCATTTGATTCAATTATGAATTACTGTTAATTAACAGGTTGATGCTATCATTTCTGGTTGTGTGCCAGCTTGAGCAACTGGTATTAATGTGTCAACTTGTTTGCTAGTCACAATTCACCACTGTAATTTATGCAGTTACAGTTGTGCTGGCATAAATCTTCAGTAGGAATCTAACCGTTGACAGGCTTGAGAAATATTGCTCATTATTTTGCCATTGCTTTGTTGTTCTGAAAAAACAAATCAGATTGATATGAGAATAGCTAAAAAGAAGGGAAAGTGCTGAAAATGTCACTAAAAATTCCTAAAAAAATAAAATGCCCTTTAAACATCTGTAAAATATTATTCATGACTTTCTTTCAAGTTTTAATGGCAATTCACTCGTCATATTATTTTTTGATTTTTTTTTCTTTTTACCACACTTGTTACAAAGAAAGAAAAAAGAGTAGCACAAGTGACTATGTTACTTCTGTTTGTAAACTTTATATTCTGATCACAAAAACTGACACATCAATTAATCAGGGTTCAGAGTTCTCCAGAACAGCATTGGGAGCAGAAGAGTAAGGAAGGAGTTCTTCCCTGCTGCTTCCCAATCATAGCTTTGTGGTTCTGTGTTATCAGTTTCATGTAATCAATTCTGTATTGTTATCTTTGCTGTCCATTCTTTGAAGACTGATCTTGAAAAAACTCTTATTCTTTTAATAGACATGCTGATGGATCAATTAAGTTCTGGGATGCTTCTGCAAGTAAGTATTTCAATGTTTTTTTTTTTTTTTGCAGAAATTGGTCTTTTAAAACCCATGTGCTTCTGTAAAACTGTTCAACTGTGTATGTGATATTGCTGGAATGAATTGCTTTCTTTCTAACTTTTTCACTTCAGTGCTGAGGCTCTGGTGAGTAATGCTTTGCAATGGATGGGCTTAACATTAGTTGTGAATGAATTGTCTGATAGGGCTCAACCCCATTAATTAAATACAAGTCAGATATGTAAACAAGGAGATTGAAGATTTGGGGTTATTTTTTTTGTGAGAATAGCTAATTTTAGGTAATTAGTAAGTGATCTGCAATGAACAACCCATATGACAGCTCTTTTCCACACACAAATTGGAAATCCTAAATGTAATTAATGCTTATTAAAAGTGAATCTAACACTATTTTTGATCATGCATTCTGCTTATGCCATTTAATAATTAAGAGCATGTTCCATATCAGTACAAGAAGAGGTTGAAAAGCCTTAATGCTCATTTTTATTTTATCTATTTTATTTATTTTATTTATATCCCGCCTATCTGATCGGGTCAGGACCACTCTAGCCGGCTCATGTGTTTATATTTGAATTGTGAGGTTCCCAGAAAGTTGAGAGGGTTCTTTAAGGTCTGTGTGATTCACACATTTGGGTCCTGTTGTGCCTGTGCAGACACTCCTCAGAATCTTTCAGAGCTTAAAGCCCAACTCTTTTCTCAATTAGTATGATCCCCCCAGCCCCCAGCAATGGCTACTTCTCAATTTCCTCTCAGCTGCCACTGAGGCAATACTTCAGTATTTTCCAGAGTGTTTTTTTCTGACTTTTGTCAAAATTTTTGTATATAATTTGTTCTTATTCATCTTTCTTATCTTTCTCTCATCTTTTTACCTATAATAAAATAAGTATTATTTCATCAGTCATGTTTCCTCACCTTTTATAGACTTTGTGGGCCCATTCAAGAAGTGTGTCTCTTGTACCAACAAAATCCCTTTCACCAGTGGACATTCAGAGTGTATCATTTGGAAAAGGGTTATCAGACACAAACTTGAGAAATCTGCAAAAATTTGCAGGAGTAGCTTTAAAAAGCAGACAATCAAGATCCAAACAGTATCTCTGGGATAAGTCTCTGAAGAGGGTTGATACTATTGCAAGACAGATCTCACCTTCAACATCTAAGATTTCTATTTGCCAAACTCCATCAAAACAGCCTTAATGGATGCAATTCAAGCAGATCCAATGCTACAAACACCAACAATTTCTCATGAAGGCGCAAATGAATCTCTCCATGTTGGAGTCTCAGCAATTGGTATTGGTATTGAGAGCCACTGCAACAACAGCAACAGTGCTGAAACAGTGTATCTTTGGCACCAAAAAGGAGGAAAATATTTGCATCTGAAATACCTAACATCAAGAAGATTAAAAAGAAAAACAATGGAAGGAACTCTCCTCTGTGATCATGCAATCAGCTACACCTCTTCAGTTTTCTGTCTCATAAGACTTTGCCTGAGGACATTGTGGCGTTCACCTTTGTGGCACCTGCGTTTTTTGCCCTCGCAAAGGCTCACACTGCACTTTCCGCTCGCTGCCACCAGTGGATTACCTCAGTCCACAGTATAAATGCCATTTGTCAGAACACTTGACTTGTGAATACAAACTGAACTTATTTATTGAAGTGAATCAGATTTAATAATAACAGAGGTTCTTCAGATAATTATTGTGCACAAGCAAATCTGTAACAGTTCTATCAATACATATATTTCTCTTGCAATATCATTGCCACGTTCTCTACCTATTTTCTTGACCAGTCTTATCTTTATTAGTTTCCTCTTTCTGACTAACCAAACTCTGACTCAGACTCTCCTTTTACTGGTTCCAGCTCTCTCTTTTAACATCTCTTTCAGTTTTGCCTCTCAACCACATTAGTATAGAACATGAATAATACATGACTTATTTTGCATAACAAGGGTGAACGCTACAGACCTCATTTGCTTGGGAGCAATGTCAGGTAAGGACAGAAGATTTCCACCTCCTCAACATTGCAAACTACTTCTGATACCAAGTGAGTACCTGCATAGAGCCAACTAACTCAAGATGTGTCAACATATTCTGAGTACAAGAATCCTCATTGGCACCAAGGGATCTTGAAGGAGTCTCATCAAAGTTATGCTTTTCTTCATCAATGAGTGTCTCCAGTCCAGCATGAGTCATCCTTTCAATGTCAAAGGTCTCCATATCGCAACAACAGCAAGCAATCAGAATTGAACTCCACATATAGGTCCAGGTTGCCTTTGATGAGGGCCAGCTTTGCAGATTCATTAGCATCAATGTATGTATCCTCATTGCTTTGATATCTGTCAACATCAGCATTGCAACATCAACATCAGTATCAAACAATTGAACCTAATTGTGTTCGAGACCACCATCAAAATCAACAGGATAATCAATACTGACAAGGTTCCCCCCCCAAAAAAAAAATTTGGTACACAATGCAACTTGAGCTACAGGAGAATAAGAAACCAAACATCATTCTCCTCCCAACAAACAGACTTGTTCTGTTCCAAAGCACCACAACACATCTATACTTACTGTAGCTCAATTTCTAATGCCAGTGATGTCCAACACTAACCTTCAGTTAGACAATTCAGACTCTTCCAATTCAGATTATGATAATAATAAATCTCAGAACTTTCCATCACAGTTTGATTCTGATGTCAGGGATGCAAATCCTCCTTTACTGATTGAAGATTTCAGGTCATTCTTAGATCGAATGCAAAGAATGGCTAAATTTCTACACATAGAAGTAAAAAGATTTCCATCACCCCAATCTGATCTGATATCTAACAGAGTCCAACATAACATTTTAGATCCAGTTCAGATAGTACTATTACCATCTCTGTTTGCTTTGGTGAACAAATCATGGCAGAAGCCTCAGTGCTGCCATCAAGATCCAGAAGAGTATAAAATAGCACATAAAATAGAAGGTATTCCATCAACAAAACTTTGTTATTGTAGAGGTTTCACAAACAAGGTTAAAGGGTTGTCTGAATGGTGACATTGTCCACAGTAGTGTCAGTGTTACAGAAGGATTTGTCATAATAGACCTCAAGGACACTTATTTTCACATCTCCATCTGACCAGCTCATCACAATTTCTTGCACTTTTCTTTGGACAACTGAACATTCAAATGTATTGTTATCTCCTTTGATCTATCACTGATACCCAGAATTTTCACCAAGGCATGGCTCTGGTGGCAGATTATCAAAGAATGCAGAGAATGAGTGTATTCCCATATACTGACAACTGGCTGAGGCACAATCAAAGGAAAAAACAGTGATAGTATAAAATCACTATGAAGTGAGGAAAATTATAAATACCTTGCAATACTAGAAGCAGATAACATCATGCACACAAAAGTTAAAGAACTGGCAGAAAGCGAATACATCAAAAGACTGCAAAAAATCTTAAAATCAAAATTAAATGGTGGAAATGCAATCAAAGCCATAAACACATTGGTAGTTCCAATAATTAGATACCCAGCTGGAATAATAGCTTGAACCCAAAATGAATTAGAAGAATTGGATCAAAAAACACAGAAATTAATGAACATGTATCACGCATTACATCCCGAAAGTGATAGGAGCCGATTATATTTATCATGAAAAATTGGAGGCCGGGGGTTACTGCAAATATAGCATGTAGTAGAGGAGAAACAAAGAAGCCTAAATGATTATATTGGTACAAGGAGAGAAAAATTACTTAAGGCGGTGAAAATGGATAATATTCTGAAAAATAAAAAAATAAACAAAGGGTTGATATAACAAACAACAATTTGAAAATAAATTAAACAGAAAAATAAATCACTACATGGGCAACGCCTGAGAAATACTGATAGGAAGCATGATAATAATTAAACATGGGCATGGCTGAAACTGGTAACCATTTAGAAAGGAACCGAAGACTTGATTTTTGCTGCACAAGAACAAGAACAAGCACTCCATACCAATGTGATAAAAAGCTAAGATTCAAAGACTTCGTGCTAATAGCAAATGTTGACTCTACCAAGAAAAAGATGAAACTGTGTCACACTTTATCTGTAAATGTCCAAAGGTTGCACAAACAGATTACAAAATTAGACATGATAGAGTGGTCATCATGCAAAAATTAGTGCACTGGTCATCATACAAAAAACATAATTTGCCAGCCTCTAAAAACCCATGGGAACATCAGGTAGAGAAGGTGTCAGAAAATGAGGAAGTCAAGATTTTGTGGGATTTCAGTTTCCAAATTGATAGACACCTTGAACATACCACACCAGACATAGTAGTAATAGAACGAAGAAATGTCTAGATCATTGACATTGCAATTCCAACAAATGCCAGAGTTGAAAATGAAGAACTGGAGAAACCAACAAAATACAGAGATCTGGGAATTGAAACATCTTGCTTATGGATGATACACACTTCAATGGTCCCCATAGTCATTGGGACTTCGAGAACAATATCAAGATATTTCACACAGTATATAAGCAGTTGCAGATCTCAGAAATAACACCATTAGAGCTACAATATTAGGAACAATGTACATACTGCACCAATATTTACCAGATACTTAGGTTTTTGGTTAAAACGTGTATTTATTATACCAATGTTTTTGTGATTTTAATTGACTGTCTGGTATTTTTTAATGATGATGCTGATGTGGTCCTTGTTGTACTGGCTGAAGTATATAAGTAGAGATGGGGGTATTCGTATACAAATGCGAATATCCCTGCACCGCTGGAGTTAACAAGAGTCGAGCCCCTGGGGCCGGACCGTCCACTCATACGTCCGCTGCTGCCGCTGGCCCTGCTCATCCTTCCAATCTCTTCTGAGTGCCATTCTCTTTGCGGTTGTCTAGCCACTCCTGGCAGAGGGAGAGAGGATGAATGTCCCTGCAAGGGCTGCTGAGTGGCTAGCTGAGCAGTGCTTCGGAGCGACTGGAAGGAAGAGTGGGGCTGCCAGCAGACGTTAACTCCAGCTGTGCAGGGATGTTCATATTCGTATACGAATACCCCCCTCTCTGTATATAAGTCATAGGATCCAAAAGGCTGTGTACAGTATTTCCTTGCTCCTGTTTGCATCTCAGTCAATAAGAAATGAAAGTAAAGCAATGTATAATATCACCTTTGTTTTAGAAATGCCTTGTTTAACCAATATTTTTATTTAAGTAGAAATGCTCTTAAAAATAAAGTGCATTTATGCATGTAACTAACTTTATTTTTTGTTTCTTCCTAGTAACATTGCAGGTGCTATACAAATTAAAAACAGCAAAAGTCTTTGAAAAATCTCGAAATAAAGATGACAGGCCCAGCACAGATATTGTAGATGAAGACCCATATGCCATTCAGATCATCTCATGGTGTGCAGAAAGCAGAATGCTCTGCATAGCAGGAGTTTCTGCACATGTCATTGTATATAGATTCAGTAAACAAGACATTACAACAGAAGTTATTCCGGTAAACAGCATTCATTTGTATTTGACATACATTTCTATATTTGTTAAGATCCCCATATGTGACAGTATACAAACTTAGCAATGTTGACCTCAACACTTTTGTGCAATTTGTTCTATCATGTTCAGTGAACTTTCTTTAGGCTGCTAATATGTAGTTAAGGATATTCTCAGGTTCCACTGGCACTCATATAGATAAATAATTGTTATTTGCGAGCTATTGTCCCATGTGAGTATATGCATTACTAATCACATGTCTTATTTCAAACTGTATAGTAGCTTTTTTGTCAAGTTTCACTTATGTCCCATATTTCTCAGTGAGGTTATAAAGACATAACCTAAAATCCTCTTCCATAACTTATGCCTGCAGAAGGGTGATTATGTTATCAGCAGAATGATTTTCAATAATTAAAAATGTTCCATTTCTCTCATGTGTTTCCCACAACTTCTGTGAAATCAAAAGAAGTTGAAAAAGATATGGGAAAAAGTAGTCAGTTTTTAATTAAGAAAACCACCGTCTGCCAGTGACACCATCAGCCTACTATAGGCATAGTTATATGAACAGGATTTCAGTCACTTTGTACTTCCTTTTTTAAAAACTCAATTTTGTTCAGTTGTTTTCATTCATAAAACATAACCTGTACATAAGCTGATTTATCAAAGTTCTTGTTTTTTTTTTTTTTTTTTTTTTTGAAGGATATATTATGGTTTCAAGATATGGCTGGCTACATGTTTTTGATAAATTTTGTCTTTAATTCTGAAGTTATTGTTGGAATGAATGTAGTATGTTGTCAGTAGCTCTAAGATTACATGTGGTCTGTTTCTTCACTGTCATTTTCAGATGCTTGAAGTACGGCTGTTGTATGAAATAAATTACATAGAATCCCCAGATCCCGAGCAATTACCACCACTGCCTACTCCAAACACAGGTTCCAATCCACAGTCCATTGCACCCCAGTCTCACCCATCTACTAGTAGCAGCTCATCTGATGGGCTTCGTGATAATGTCCCATGTTTAAAGTAAGCATACAGTTTTTATCTTAATATGCATCCCGTTTTCATAAACTGTCTATTCTGTTTGTTAATCGTAATCCCTTTTGACATGCAATTCTTTGAGATATGATTATCTGCACTTTCTCCTAGTATATAATGGCCAAAATTCTCTTGGTGTAGCTTTGGGAGGCAAGCTGCCCAAAGTTAAGAAGTCACCATAGACATTATCTGTTGCATGCTGAGTCACAGAACTCAGTAGAATAGTGTGATGTCTTAACTTGGGGCAGTTTGCCTCCAAAAGTCTGTTCGTGATGTACCACCATAACTAGTAAGAGAATTTGGGTCTTTATGCAACAGAAACATCTGTATTGTGCTTGCACAGCATCATTGTACAAATATTTTTTCATTTAACAATAGCATATGAAACTGTATTTTGATGGCTGTGCTTACTGAATTTTCATTTATAACAGGCACATCTTGAACAGCTATTGAGCTTCACCTGTCTGGAATTCTTCACACATTGTACTTTAAATATTTAAGTTATACTTGATCAAAATGGACATTGTTTTTAGGGGGAAGGTTGTACACTTCAAACACATGCCAATGAACAGACACGTATTTTTGTCATCTGTATGTAATCTTCTATAAAACTTCAGTTTTTTTCCTTAGAAAGCAATATCTCAGTTACAAAGAAAACTGGATGCCAAATTTCACAATACTTTTAACTTCACATGCTTGTGCCATTTATTTCTTAAGATCTGTTCCATAATGCTTTGTGATTACGAGTTATGAATAAATAGTCCCTGGTTCAAATTTCAGTTCAACCAAGGACTCTGTAGATTATATTAGACTAGTTATAAACTCTCAGGCTAGCTCAGTAGTGACATTAATGGTGGAATGTGATTTCTCGCTAAATTTCAGCATACATCCAAGTTCATCCCACTATGCAAAAACTTCATAATGGAACCTAGGAATGGCCTCCATAATTAAATATATAACTGTCTTCTTGTCCTTACTACTACTACTAATACTACTACTAGTACTACTACTACTAATAAAAACAGGATTTGGCTTTTCAACTTGTTGTAACAACTAATGGAAACAGTTCTATGATATTAAGTGTGCCTCACTCCATAAAAACAATGTACCAAATAAAACTGGTTTTAGTATTTAGTATATCTCAAGACTAACATTACTACTCCATTCGAATCTGGTATAAGGTACGCTAAGTGCTTTAAGTTCTAGAAATAGAAAACACATGATAGGAAATTGTTATCCATCCTATGGGGGTTTAATTTTTAGATTATACCTTTTTCAGATGTATAATACTGTCCACCTTATATTTTTATATCGAGTTTTAAGAATAAGCAGGCACAAGCCTGAGGGGCACATGTTTTTTCCTCTTATGTTTTGACTGCTTAATCTGTATCCTCAGCAAACTATAATTTCCTGTTTCATCTGAACTGAACAAACAACACTTTTTCTATTTTGCCCACACTCAAGGATTAAAAAAACGCCCAGAGTATACCTTTGGTCTAGATGCGTGGGATAGAAATCCAATCAATCAATTAATCAATCAATCAGTCACTCAGTCAGTCAATCAATCAATCAATCAATCAATCAATCAATCAATCAATCAATCAATCAATCAATAAAACAAACATTCTTAAAATCAGTTACACAGTTGTGTGCAAAAGTGCAGAAGGAGCAGAGATTTGCAAGCACAATGCTTATGTCAGTTCATTGTTAGTGTGGATGTTTATTCCAAGTAAATCAATAAGTAATCACCATATCAAGGTATCTTCTAGAGTAAATATTTTTAGCAATATTAAGTTATAATAACAAGTATAAAGAAATGTCCCTTTTTGGTCAATCTAAAGAGTTATTATATTATTTTAAAGGTTTTACAAAGAGGAATATTATCTACTTTTCATATATATTGCAGAGTTAAAAACTCTTCCCTCAAGCAGTCTCAAGGCTATCAGGTTGAACTGGTTATTCAGTTAGTATGGGTGAGTGGAGAACCTCCTCAGCAAATAACGAGCCTTGCAATCAATTCTGCCTATGGCTTGTAAGTATATTTGATGTTACTTTATATTTGATGTTGACTTGAGTCTTTTTGACTATATTCTTATTAGTCATAACGTGTTGGTCCCAATTACAGTACACTCATTGAGTCAACAGGTATTACTTGTGCCAGTCCTATTTATTCAATGGGTTTGCCCTACTTAACACTAACAGTTGGACTTTGCTCTTTGTTCTGTTGCAGAAGCAGTATGATGTTACAGAACAATTCCTATATCCATGTTGCTTTAATATGGCCTGCACCTCCACAGTTAAAATAAAACAACTGTCACATTTTTACTTATAATGCACTTATAATTATATTTATAAGGGATGTGCATTCGGATTTTGAAGTGCTTGGAATTCACTGAATAAAACCAAATTCAGATAGTTTTGAATATCTGGAATAATAATTCCTAATAGTCAGAATCCCATTTACTATTGTACATTAGAAAACAAAAGGATAGGTTTCAGCTTCTTAGAGGAAGAAGTGAAACCTATTTCTCAAGCATTCTGGAGTGACTTGTTGAGAAATGAAACCTAAAGACACTCTGTCTAACCCCCAAGGGTAGTGGAGGCAGAGAACTCAGTGTCTTCTGATTGGGACTACCATGAGTTTCCCAAGGGAGGTGTGCTGGGATAAGAGCAAAACCTTTAATGGATGTCTGTCTGCACCAATGGAATCTAGAAGCAGGGAATCTAGAACCATCAAATCTCTCCTGTACAAAGCAGTATTGTGGTTGTTAGGAACTCCCCTTCAAATACATATGCATCTGACATGGGGGAGGAAGAGACTGAAGAGATTCAGGCGGGCACTATTTCAGAAACATGTGAAACTAAAATCCCCCTCCAACTGCACTTGCCCACCAGTTGCCAGAACTAGTATTGATGGCAAGTTAGCAATCCCTGTTAGGAACATGCAGTCAAAACCTGGAATTTCAAAGAAATCAATAATCTGGAAGCATTTTCAATAGTGTGCAGCAGATGTGTGTCTGAGTGGCAGGAGACATTGTCAGTCCTCACTGCTCACACTTGGAACCTTGATCTGTAGAAAGACATATTTTCCTTAAGGTCAGCCTACCATTGCTAAGCTTCCGTGAAGCTCAGTGTTTGCCATTCAGTTTTTAAATAAAACAGAATAGCACACACTACTCACAGTACTAGGTATGCCATGCTTCTTTCATTCTTGCAACTTTTAATCCAAGATTAAACTCAGCTGTGCCCCACACCGTTGCCACAGTTTCCACCCACCACAGGCTATCTGCTGCTCCAATATGCCTGCCATTGTTGCCCAGGGTATTTGCTCACTCCCCAGGGCAACCTGTCCTCTGCTTTCCTAATGCTGCTAGCATTTCTTGCTGGGATCCCCACTGTTCAGGATTCAATCAGTATGCCTATTACAGTAATTTCCTAATACATTGGCACTGCTGGCTGTTGGTGTGCACTCTTTTTGTTTGGCACTATGACTGGGAAGGTATCAGAAGACACAGGAAAATCATTTAAAAATGTTTTGCCTATTTGTGTTTTTTATAAAGGGGAAAATATTGACTCTATAGTATTCATATTGACTGTAACAGAGATCCAGATACCTGGAAGTGTTGAATTTTTAAAATTCTGAATCTGAAGGGCAATAATTCTGAATCCGAATAGTATTTAGCTTGTATTACATTTCTATTTTAAATTTAACTCAGTACAGTGGGGTCTTGACTTGAGAACTTAATCCATATTGGAAGGCAGTTCTCAAGTCAAAAAGTCTGTAAATCAAGTCTCCATTAACCTACACTGCATTGAAAACCGATTAATCCCGTAACAGGCCGTTTTTGTTCCATTTTGGTTTTTTTCTGGTCTGTAAGTCAAATCTCAGTCTGCAAGTCAAACCTAAATTTTGCAGCCAGAGAAGTCTGTAACTCAAGCCGTCTGTAAGTCAAGCCGTCTGTAAGTCAAGGGTCCACTGTAATCCCCTTGCAATTTATAGCCTTGCTTTGCATTAACTAGAACAACTCTAAATGCAGGGCAGTGGTGTGTACACAGCCACCAGAAGCTTATCTGAAGTAGGCTTAGCATTTTCTGGATTAAAAAGTATTAACTTCCAAGTTCTCTGAAAAGATATTTACCCCTTGATAGTAGTAAACCCTTGATGAGAAATGTGGGCACTGTGTGTAGTGAATGAGCATTTATTAGTATAATGATATAGAAGGCTATAAATATGCAATAATGTGGGTTTTCTGGTAAACTGGATTTTCCCCTATTTCCCTTAATTAACTAAGTTCTGATTTTTGTATGTGTATTTAAAGCAGACCTAGCAAACAGAAAACTAAAAAGTATTCTATACTAAATTTATATGCTATGTCAGTAACTCAAAAGGTGTCAACCAAAATACCAGTCAAGAACACAACCCCATAATGTACTTTATTTAATTTAAATACTGGCTGAAATCCTGTTCCATAGCATGAAATCCTTTCCATAGGATTTCATGCCATAAAGTTACATCTATAGAAGTTCAGTAAGAGTTATGCACAAGCAGTCTGCATATCTGATTGTGTAACTGATTGCACAACTGACTGCACAACTAATTGCACAACTGAATCCACAAAATACCTTGGATATGATTTCCACCTTGATGCAATTTCTGCAACAGCTTGTGCAACCTAAAGTTATGCAACAGGATTTGGGTGATTATATCCAAATAAATTTGAAACTAAATATGGACATTATTTTTACCAGAGTGCTTTCATATTTAAGACATGTCAAAATAGCATAGGTACTCCTTACAGTGCTTAGATATTAAGAAAATAAATACAGTGGTGCCTTGCTTAACGATTGCCTCGTTTAGCGATGAATTCGCATAACGATGTGTTTTTTTAGAAAATAATATGCACTGTATAACGATGTTTCCTATGGGCGATTTTCGCTTAGCGAAGTTTGGGACCATGCTTCGCATAACGAATGCGATTTTAGGTCCCCTGCTTCACTTAACGATGTTTCTTTTTTCAATTAAAAAAGTGTCTTAGAAGGGTCAAAAATGGTTCTAAATGCTTGGATTCGTTAGAGGACCCCCTAAGTCATGTGCAAACCTGATTTGGCTTTGATCTGACTTTTCGTTAATTTATGGTTAATTTTTTTTTTCGGCCCATAGGAACCAATGGACCTGTCAAAATCTGACAGCTCCATGCTTTCCTATGGGGGAGAAAACAATTCGCCATAAATTAACGAAAGTTCAGATCAAAGCCAAATCAGGTTTGCACACGTCTTAGGGGGTCCACTAACGAACCCAAGCATTTAGAACAGTTGCTGAGTCTTCGCTAATTTTTTGTGAATTTTTTCTTCCCCCATAGGAAATAATGGAGCTGTCAGATTTTGACAGCTGTCAAAAGTTGGGGGGAAAAAATTCACCATTAATTAACGAAAAGTCAGATCAAAGCCAAATTAACTTTTGCATCCGTTTTAGAGGGTGCAGAAGCTAATCCAAGCATTTAAAACCATTTTTGACCCTTTTATGACACACTTAAATTTGCAAAAATTGACTTCGCAAAGCCATTGAAATGTATTGAGTCAGCTTCAATACATTCCAATGGAGGAAACATTGTATCGTTTAACGATGTTTCCTATGGGTTTTTTCGCTTAAGGACGGCAATCCGTGCCTATTGGAACGGATTAACCGGTTTCCAATGCATTCCTATGGAAAATGGTGTTTCGCATAACGATGTTTCACATAACGTTGTTTTTTTTGGAACCAATTAAAATCGTTATGCGAGGCACCACTGTATGGGCTTAGATCCAATGTTTTAATTTACTGTGTTTTTGTTTATGTTGATAATATTTTCTGCAGGCACATTTAATAATGCAAATAATGTAAATAGTTTGTTTTGGAGCCTTTCTGCAGAACATTTTACATACCACATTACTCTAAATATGTGGTAATTAATATTTTGTTTTAAACATAAAATAATTAAAATTTATTTTTAAATAAGTTCAGATAATTTAAATGGATTAAGTAGAACTTCCATCTGTCTTCTGTAAAAACATATATATGAAAAGCTAAAGAAAATTTGTATAACTAATTTTGATCCCAATAAATAAATCTTTGTTATAACCGATAATTATATATTCTCAGGTAATCAAATATGTATTTGATTGATCTTTGTAAATGAAACTACACTCATATTTTACTGTTCTTATTGCCCTAGCCACATTTGTATTGGAAATAAATAAAATCCAGGCCTAACAGCTCAGCAGGGCAACATCTTCATCTGTTATGATGCCTCAGTTTTGAATGAACAATTTACATTGTTGACATTTTGTCAACATTTTGACATTTTGTGTCATTTCAGTTCATGTCTCCTATTTTGTGAATCAAACTATTTTATTCTCAGCAATTATTATTACAGCAAATTGTTTTTAGATATATACCGTATTTTTCGCACCGTAAGACACACTTTCCCCCCACAAAACAGGGGGGGTGGAAAGTCTGTGCGTCTTATGGAGCGAAGAAAACAGATTATATTTTCCTGTTTTCTTCTCCTAAAAAATTGGTGCGTCTTATGGAAAGTTGCGTCTTATGGAGCAAAAAATATGGTAGTTTTCAAAGGAGTGGTCATGTTAGTCTATGCAAGCATATCAAACAAAAACCAAAAAGAAAAAACAAGAGGTAAAAATGTTGTACCTTAAAGACTAACTGCTGTATTTTAATGTGAGCTTTTACATTAAAAGTCCACTTCGTCAGACATGTGAGTGACCCTCATAGTGGTCCCATGACTACATGGGGATACAGATAATTGGATAGTGACAATAGTTCATTAGTAAAGGCTGTCAGGCTGTGAATAATGTCAGCCATCCGTCTCCAATAGGTAACAATTGTCTTGTTGACACAAGAGGCAAACTGAATCTATGTAGCATTTCACACTTGATAATAATTAGAGATGCCAGTTCGTTGAATGGTCAAAGGTGTTTGGTGCTTCAAAGCCCTGCCTCCTGTGGCAGGGGCCCATTCAGAGGTAGCACCCCAGTTCCCTGTTCTGCTGCCTGCAGGTGCTGCCTCTGAGTGGGCGCCCATTGGAAGAGGCGGGGCTTTGAAGCACCAAACACTTGTTTGGATGCTATACAAACCAACATGAATGGTTCATACCCATCTCTAGTAATGATTTAATAATCCCCCACTGATACTCAGATGTTAAGTGAGTCTCCAGCATCAGTGTATACTTTATCTCAGCTGTTTCTGTTTCATATTGTAGCATTTTTTCAAAATGGCAACTATCATGTCCTACTCTGTGCAGCTAAAAATAAAAACAATAGTAATAATAATTGAAATTATCTGAAACAGGTTTTTTATGTTGCCATTGTTGGTGCCAGATTTAATTCCATTGATTCTTTTATGCACTTTGTCTTGTGTAGAGTGCAGAAGGGCATTGTTGGCATCAGACACAGAGATGGACCACAGGTCATCAGGAAAACCATTCAGAATGAGGACAGAGCTGACATGGTTGTTATCCTCTGTGACTTTGTGCTCACACACAATTATTTCACCTATCTCCAGATTAATGGAACTGCCATGAGTACTCACATGGTATCACAATATGCAAAGGTATTCATGGCTGACCTGGACCAGTGCTTTTAACCGTTGTATCTAAAAACCACTCCTCCATTTGAGGTACAGTGATGACATTTCTGCTATCTGGACCTATGAGGAGAAAAAACATCCTGGAGGAATTCCACCAGAACTTGAATAACTTTAATCCTAACATAAACCTCAATCTGGATCAGTCTACACAACAGGTACACTTTTTGGATACCACTGTGAAACAACAAGGGCATCATAGCACCACTGTATTGAAGCTATACTTACTAATACTCATATTTGCATGCCTCCAGCTTCCATCTGGAGCACACAATAATGTCTGTTGTCTACAGCAGGGATTTGCAACCCCTGGTCTGTGGCCCAGTGCCAGTCCGTGGGCTTCCCAGGACAGGGCCGTGGAGACAGATCTCCGCCCTCCAGCACACCCACATGGTGGGTGTGTTGTGCTCACGGGGTGTGTTACAACACGCCCACCCGCAAGCGCAGCACACCTACCTGCGAGCGCGGGAGTGCCCCCTCCGGTCCACAGTTCCAAAAAGGTTGGGGACCACTGGTCTTCAGCCAAGCCCTTAGCTATAAATGCATCTGCTTGGACCCACAAGATGGAGGTTGAAAACTCAAGAATGTACAAAAACATTAATCAGGCTATAATAAACGTCCAGTATGGTTAAAGAACAAATTAATCAGGCAAGATGAATCCCAGGAGCAACCTAATGCAAGGCAGACAAAGAAGAGAAAATGGCCAAACACCATTAGTTATCACCTTCAACCTACAATTAAGACAACACATAGGCATCATAAATGATCTTCAACCCATTCTTGATGAGAATACTTCCATCTTCCAAGCCATTGGTGGAAGGCCGATATTTACAAACACACACACAAATTCAAACAACTATTGACACACAACAGACTACTTAACACTGATACAAAGATGGGAACTGAACCCTGCTACAAACCCAGATGCCAGGTATGTCCCCACATCTACTCAACACAATTAAATGCCACCGCAAGGTCACACACAACATGAGAGGCATGTTTACTTGTTCCTTTTCTAATGTGATCTATGCATCCTTGCCAGCAATGCCCTTCATTCTACATAGGAGAAATGGGATGATCTCTGCAGAAAAGAATTAATGGAAATAAATGTGGCATCAGGAATGGCAAAACTTGTTTCAGATCATTTCAATTTGGACTTGAAAGTTATTATTTTGAGGGGGGGCACTACAAAATGAAACTTGAAAGAGAAACAGCTGAGATAAGGTATATCCTGATGCTGGAGACCTGCTTAAAAGGACTGAACATCAATGAAGGGTTCTTACACCATTACCAAATTTGAAATGCTAGATGGATTACATAGTATATACGCCACTTGTGTTAACTAGGCTATTGCTAACTTATAGACTGAAAACTGGCATTATTCACAGCCAGATAGGTTTTACTAATAAACCATTGTCACTTTGTCGATTATCTGTATCCCCATCTGGTCATGGGGCCATGTATAAATATAACAGTCACATAGTCTCACTTTTATGTATGAGGAGGTGAATTTGATCCATGAAGCTCACATTAAAATATAGCAGTTAATCTTTAAAGTGCCAAAACATTTTATCTCTTGCGTGCTAGCTCTCTCTATCTCTCTCTCTCTCTCTCTCTCTCTTTCTCTCTGACACACACACACACACACACACACACACAGAGAGAGAGAGAGAGAGAGAGAGAGAGAGCGAGCTTTGGTGGTGTTTTTTGTCTGAGACACATTTCAGGTAGTTTATCATGTTACCTAAGAACATGTGTCAGAATATTTTTTTTAAATTGTATCTTCAGTATAAATTGTATCTTCAGTATAATGGGAGACCCTGCATGAGAATATATTTGAACAGCATTTGTTCATTGGAATCATGTTCTTTTCTACAAATCTTATTTCAGAGTAGTATTTGGCAATTGTAATGGTATCGCAATGGTTGATTACATCCAAAAAACTACCCTCTTAAACCTTGGCACCGTTGAATTGTATGGCTCTAATGATCCTTATAGAAGGGAACCTCGATCGCCACGTAAAAGCAGACAGCCATCTGGAGGTAAGGGAAAAAATTACTATTTCCTGCTAAAATTGTGGGTGACTCTTCCACTTTTACTGAATGTAAACTAACTAGATGTACAGATAATAATTTTTCCCTTGAATGTAACAAGGAATCCAAAGGCTATAGGTTTACTGATTATTATTCTGTAGCTCTTTTTTTCAGATTACTCATCTAGTTGTAGTACATGAGTATCTTAATTGAAACATGTTCTGACTGGTTATAATTGTCCAAAGAGATGGCATACTTCTCACACCATAACGTATATCAGTCTCCCTCATCTTGGTGCCCTTCAGGTGTCTTGGAGTTCATTTCCCATCTGCCCAAGCTGATATGATCAGGAATGCTGGATGGTCCAAAATATCTTGAGAACATCAGGTTAGAATTATTATCCATCAGTTTTCAGTTCAGCAGTAGGTTTCGTGATTTTTCCATACCAAATTCTCTGAATTAATTATTTCAGAAGATCACTCAGCATTCTCCCCCCCACCCGCAATTTGAATATAGTTATCTCATTATACCGCATTGAATTACTATGGCCTATATTGACACATAGGTGCAATGGATGACATCCTGTAAATATAATTGCAGGAGTGGAATCCCAAGCCTAAACGTCTGAGGGAAGGAAACATTTAGAAGTATTTCATGCTGTGTACAATAGCCCTAGTACCTCTCTGCTCTGAACAAGTTTGATATTGTAAACAGATAAAGTTTAATGTCAACAGTGTATTTCTTCCCCATTGGGTCTTAGCATTCAGCCTGGAGGCAGGCGGTGCAGTATGGCCTCTCCCAATTTGAAGAGACACTTGTTCAGCAGGCCAATACAAAGAGGCAGTCGCGAAAGCAGCAAAATCAGGGAGCTGGACAGGGGGCAGATTCTGTTTGTCTTCTGTGTGGAAGGGATTGTCACTCTCAAATTGTCCCTCTCAGCCGTTGTTCCAAGACCTCTATTCAGAGCACATTACCGTAGTCTCTCGAGACTGAAGGATGGCTACACACATTGGGTCTCAAGTCCTTGGAATGAAGTTTTCTTCACTTGTTTCATGCTTAGTGTGGCATACAGTGACAAATCAGGAAAAAAGGTTACTTCCTGAACTGCAAACGGTGGGCTAGAGGATGAAGAACAGAAGTGTTATTAATTCTGACTCCAATCTTGCAGGGATGATGCCTAAAAGAAGAAACTGAACTTTACAGTGCATATTTCTGTATGTTTATAAAAACAGCTGACAAAAGAAGCAGATTTTTTTATTAGTGCATAAGTGCAAGTTATTAGTGCATAAGTGCAAGTTATTAATGACATGTCATTACTACATGAACATTGCAAATGACTGTTACCCATTCTTATGGCTGTAAAATGGGTTATTGAAAGTATCTTGATTTCTGGATCCTGGTTTTAGCTATTGCTGATTCTCCAGTTTTATCTGATTTCCATATTGAATATCAGATAATTATTCATTTTAAAAGGAAAATTTTTCAGTCCCCATATGTTAGGATATTTATAACAAATATTGTTTACATTTAATTAAGCAAATGTTTAGCTAGCAAGGACAGTTTATTTCTTCATTTGTTTCTTATCAGTAGTGTTAATGGTTTCTACATATTATTCTCAGACAAGAATGCATGGAATGCAGATTAAACAATTGCTTGGCCCAGTTTTAGATTCTGTTCCAGATAGCATACTCATAACATCAAGTTCTGCAGCACATTTTCCTGTCTCCAAACATACTTTGTTGGTGTCTTTGTCTTTCCTTTCTCATTGCTTCACTAAGGCATGCTGGTTTTGGCTTCTTGCATGTGTGGCCTCTCTAGCTTATATTCAGAATCTATGAAACAACTTCGCACCTCTTATATAAGTAAGTCATCTCATAACAATGAAGTGTTTGAACATCCAGCTTGATTAGGTTATGCACATTCAGTCATCTTGAAATTTATTTTAATATTACCCTTTCTATTAAGTTTTTTATCAGTGATATATTCACAGAGATGGACTTTTTAATACTTACACAATTGTATTATGTAAGATACTACTGCTACAAAACAATGCAATCAAAATGACTTGAATCCCACCTTATCTTACTTCATGGCTACTGGAGGAAGGAGAGCTAAAGAGCAGGGTGGATTAAAATCAATGATTTTTTTAAAAACAGATTTTTTTAAAATTTAAATTGGATTTTTTTATTTTAATCAATTAGTTTTAATTAAATACTTTTGGAGGAAAAATCTATCTAAATATAGTTTTCTGTTTACTTTCTGAACATTATAGTTCAGTGGTTATTCAGTATGAAATAGAGTTTAGTTATTTAGCATGAGGCTGTGTATTCATGCAATATTTACATTTTTTATAAACTAATTCAATTAATCCCAAATTATGCAAACTAAAATAGCATGCACTTTTTCACAGTAAAAATGATATAAAATAAACAAAGTTCAGGAAAATACCTTAGTTCCATTGTTCTTCTGCAAATCTATGTACAAACAATAAATGCATTACCTTAAATGCTAGGTTTTAAATTTGTTTGGAGTGAAATACATCTGTACCAGGCTCCAAGTGCGAGGAGGGAGTGGCATACAATAAAAATGAAAGTGAAACCTTCTGAGCAGCTTACAAACCTTGAGATCTATGTTAATAAACTGATGTTTAAGCAAATCCAAGAATATGTAATCTATATGTTATTGTTTTAGTTAAATAAAACAAATAAGTAGTTCTCCAAATATGAGTGATTCACCTATTAAACTGAAATCATTTCTAGCTATTTAGTAATCTAATCAGTAATTATTCTAAATACGTAATCTTCATCTGGTTGCTAATATTAAAGATAATAATTACCAGCAAGAATTAGTCTTTCCATTTAAAAATAATGATTTAAATGAGTCTTGCTGACTAGTGATTTAAATAATGATTTAAATCAAATCCATCCTGATACCAAGGTTTTTTTTCTGCCTTGTAATACTACCATGTGGTATAATGAACAGAGTGATAAAGTAGGACACAGTCCCCACTCAGTCATGGAAATTCTCTGAAGAGTGTCACTAGTAAAACCATTCCTTGTATATCTTATATACCTTAAAAGCCTTGTTAGGTCTCCTAAATCAATTTTGACTTGACAACACACTGTACATCTACTGCAGCCCAGATCCTGCACCCTGGAACCAGTTCTCTGCACTGGATGCTTTTGAGACCCTGCCTGTTTCTCGCAGTTCTAGTCCTTTATATCTTGCCAAAGGATAGCAGCCACTTGAGGATGGAAAGAAATTTTGTATAGATTAGCTATTTTGCTCAGCAGTGGTGGTAGTGCCTTTCTCATAGCAACATTACTTCTTTGTCATTGATTGCATTGTTCTGTATTTCTATCCCAAGTTGTTTTAGGGACTGAAAGCCCTGGGGTGAGTCTGTAGCAGGAGTAGGCAATGTTAGGGAATCAATGGCCCTCTAGAAGTCTCTGTTGTTCCTGACCATTGGCTATGCTGGCCATAAAGGATATTGATTTTTTAATTAAAGGCTATGGCCCATCTATAGTGTAGCATGCCTGGCAGATACCCAGGTCACAGAAACAGTATCAGTTCATGCCATGTTGGGCACAAGGAATAAGATAACATGACTAATAGCTTGTTTATACCTACTGCATTATTTCTAGATCAATGTGAAAGGAGTTCAAGTATCAATGTGAACGGAGTTCAATGTGAAAGGAGTTCAAAGTTAGGGAGGCATCAGAAAGCCGTGCTCTGCTAATGAAATAGAAGATTTCAAGCAAATCAAAAAGCTGCCCTTTGAGTGTAACTCATAACAGCCAGAATAGATGAGGTGTGATTTGCTGTTTAGACATTTCATTACTTTTCTCAAAGACTATTCAACAAATGCTTAATTTATCTTGCTCTTATTAAGCATGAAAAAGAACCAGTAAAATATCTGCTGTCCTGTTTCTGAAATTTCATCGCACAAGAAACCAAACTTGCAGCCATTAAAATTAGAACTTTGCTTTTTTTAAAAAATTGTTGAATTCTTAAGGAATTACTACATTTAGAATAGTCAGCATTTGCTTATGCTACTCTTTGCACATAATCATGTAGTGCACACGGGCTGGGTTAAGAAGCAGTTGAACTGTGTGTTTATAGGGTGAGGCATACACAGGGTGTAAGTGTACTTCTACAAATTAGTACATAAGCTGAAGAAATGCATAAGCTATACAGTCTTTTTTTTTCTTTCTTGCTTGCTTGTTTTATATACTGCTCATTTAGTGGAAGCACTAATCTGGACAGTTTACAGGTTAACAACTTAAAACTCCCACAAACAAAATGCATTCAACAATATGGCGATTCACAAGCATAGGACTAACATTCATACAAAAAGAAGGGGGGAAATCAACATTAAAATTAAGGTAATCTATTATCTCATTGCTGGGGGATTTTCCCCCCTCCTGGCAGAACATGTTTCTTATTACATGTATGCATCAAGTTAAAAGCACAGCCGCCTTGGGTTCTTTTTAAGAAGAGATATACATGTAATAAGAAACATATTCTGCCAGGACCACAAACAATGCAGATTGCTTTGGAAACCCTGGGTGGGCTTTGGCTTGAGCCAGACACAATGTGTGTGTGCGTGCACATGTGCGCGCGCACACAGACAGAGAGAGATACTGTACATAGATTAGCCTGGAGTGACCTGCTCTGTGGTACATATTTATTTATTTATTTATTTATTTATTTATTTATTTATTTATTTATTTATTTATTTATTTACAGCCTATCTATATGTGTGTGTGTGTGTGTGTGTGTGTGTGTGTGTGTGTGTGTATACATATACATATACATACATATATACATACACACATACACACATACACACATACATACATACATACATACATACATACATACATACATACATACATACATACATACATACATATACACACACACACACACACACACACACACACACACATATATATGCCCTTTATACTGTATATAGGCTGTAAGGTATATGCACCACAGAGCAGATCATCCACTCCTGGCTCAGCTTATCTCAGTTAATCTGACTCCCTCTTAATAACCCCATGCTAGGGTAAAAAAAGAGTTTTCTACCATAATTTGTGAGGAGTCCTGTATTACACTGTGCTGTATTCAGTCAGTGGCCATGCTTGAAAGCTTGCTAACATGAGGGAGAAATTTACAGAGACTAGTCAGAAGTGCTGTAGTGAGAAGTTTTCTAGGAAGCCCATTTGTACATAGAGAGGCCGTTGGCATCAGATCTTGGCATCCTGCTAAATATTTAATTTTATTACATATTTAGTGCATTGAGAAATCATTAAAGGTTGTTAAGATGTTTTATATTTACCTCTTCTCTGCATGTACATTCTGTAGGTAAGGTTAAATGTGTTATAATATTTCTTTTAAAGCACTTTTCAGTGGTTTCATACAGGTTTGGAACTAGTCATCTGAGCTGTCGTTAGGATGCATGTGACAAAAGGTGCAATTTCAAGTAATGTTGCACAGCGGGTATATCTGTTTACAGAGATGTTACTTCAAAAATCTTCAGTGAAAAAAATGATTCTTGCAAACATACTGTTTTCATTCCCGCTTCAATCTTCACAATTATCCATTTTCTATCATTGACATTTAAACAGTAGAGCAAACGAATAGGCAACCTAGTGCTCTGTAGATGGCTTTGGAGTGCAATTCCCATCGGCCTCAAACAGTATGAATTGTCAGAATTTATGTGGTCTTTTCTGTTTATTCCTCAGTAGAAGGAACACAGTCCAACATTAGAAATTGTCAACAACTGTTAAAAAGTTTTTTTAAGAAACTCTAAAGTGTGCTTTGCATTTTATAGCAGGTCTTTGTGACATTAATGAAAGTACAACTGTGCAAGAGGATCGTTGCAAATCACCCACCTCAGGTAATTAATTGCTTTTGTAAGTACTTTTAAAACCTGAAAAGAATGTAAGATTTTGTGCTCTATGGTACTTCTAGTATACTTCTAAACCTAACTGTGATGTTGTGTATGCACAATTCAAACTACATGAACCTATGGCCAGAATCCTATTACAAATTTATGTTTGTATAAGAAATATCATGTTTGTTATGCCAACAAATTGCTGCTCATTAATGAAGTGCCCTGGAATGAAACCAGCACCTTGTTAACAAGCACCAATCTGCCATCATGACTTCTGTGATTTCCTGTCTGTAAGCGTAAATCAGCAATAGGACTCTGGCCAATATTTTGCTCTTGGCTTACAATCTGTCTCAAATATCAGTGCCACTCATTTATCCATTCCATGTTCATCATCATTTATTGTTTATAATGCTTAGAGAACATTGCCACTTGAAATATTGTATATGAGGGGAAAGTAGTTTAATTCCTTTGATCTGTCAATTTCAAGAAGAGATCATTTACTTCAGAAACAGTCATGCTGTTATCTCCAGCCACATGAACTTTGAGTTAATCAAGCTGGGTATTTTGTAAATCCTACAAGTAAAACCTGTTCTTGATTCTAGTTAGCCCTAGTTGATCTATCAAGAATCATGTCAAACACTATAGTTTACAAATGAGCCTGATGGCAACCCCATTCCAAAGTCCTGTTGATAATGCAATGTCCCTAAAAGAACATCTTATTTCTGTAGAGCCAGAAGTCGAGATTTTGATTTCCTCCTCTAACTCCTTAACCGGGGCTAGACTTGATTATACATAGGGTCCCTTCCAGCTCTGCCGTTCTAAGATGATGATAATTGTAGTATAAAATGTACAGATGGGAATAATATCAGAAGGAAGAAGAGAAAGGGTGAAACTGTCGCTGGAGTTCATAATTTCTTGGTTCATAATAGGAAATGTTGACTTACTATATGACCTCTTCACTAGTTCAAATGTTCGTTAAAATTAACAAAAACTCATTAACTTATCCGATTATTCCCAATGGTGG
Organism: Pogona vitticeps; assembly: GCF_051106095.1. Taxonomy (NCBI): domain Eukaryota; kingdom Metazoa; phylum Chordata; class Lepidosauria; order Squamata; family Agamidae; genus Pogona; species Pogona vitticeps. The sequence goes on along the minus strand of NC_135783.1, from coordinate 75,863,062 downwards.
GAGCAGTTGGTGCAAGAATAGAGGAGAGACATTCTTACTCTAACTCCAACTTATCTGCGCCTGAACAAGTGGTAGCAGTGTAGAATCTAGTGAGAAAGTTTGTATGTTCTGTGTGTTCACAATGTGTATGGAAGGAATTGGGTAAAACTTTGCCCTTGACAATGTGATTTGAAGGAAATTTAGCCATTTGCTGATTTTGAGAATTGGGTGAAGGGTATGGAAAGCCATAATTTGCTAACAGCCCAACTACAGCTCTAATCTGGGATGGAAAGACAAAATCACTAAGTATTTTTAGATAGAGAAGGTTGAACTTTACACTAACACTTGCATCAGGAATTAATCTTCCGAAAGGTAAGTAACATTTTTTATTTCCAAATAATTTTAAGTAATTCATCTTTTCAGTTCACTTTAAAATAAAGAATACCAGAAAGCTTTACTGTGTGTTCCTGTTTTATCTTGGTGATATATAAGTCATAACAGTGTTTGTGATTGGTAGCAAAATTGATAATTTCAACATTAGTCATTATAAACTCTCTTACGGACATTAAAAGATCTTATTTCCTTGTCATAAGAACTACCTGTGCAGCACCAGCCTGTAAATGCATTCAGTTGTCAGTATTGAGCAAGCAGATGTCTCTGGGAAGCCATTCCCTGTTCTTTATCTCCAGTATAGAGTGATAAGAGGTATACTACCTCTGTACATAGTGGATGCAGTATGACTTAACTGGAAAAATTGACATACAGTTTTAGTTAATGTGTTTAGAACTTGCAAACTGTCTGATCTATTCCTGCCAACGCTCCTGTTTTTTCACCATTAGATAGCACATGAGACTGGGGAAATTAGCTGTGAAGAATACTCAGTCCCTTCACCCTTGTGCCCATGTTTTCATTCTTTTTACTAAAGTAAACACAAACTGGCATTCCTGATACCCATTTTAATTTCAGATGAAATGTTAAAACTTAAGAAGCTGCCTTATACCAAGTCAGACTGCTGGTCCATCTTGCCTAGTATTATCAATTCTGACTGGCAATGGCTTTGTAGGATTTCAGACAGAATTCCTTCCTAGCACTGGTATTGCCTGGTGCTCTCACATCCAATTTCTAATCACGTTCTTTACCATCTTAGCTTCCAAAATGAGATGAAATCTGCTACAGTATTTTTTATCTCATTTTGTCTTGGCAGTTTGTCATTAACCAAGGAAACTTTCAATGGAACCAAAAAGACCATACTTTTGACCTTAATTCCTTTTCCTTCTGAATTAATTTGACAGCACAAGCAATGCAATAAATTTAATAAAAATGAGCATTATATTTGTTGTTAGCCTATTAACTTTTCTGTAAATCGGATTAATGTAAGTTATCTTGCCAAAAACTTTTTTCTCTTCAGTTACCATGAATAAACATATACACTCTGTGCTTTCATTTAGCTGTATGACCTTTCTTTTACTAGAAAACTGTGGTACATTATAATTCTGCATTATAAGCCCTATGTGATGCAACTGAGACATGGAGAGTCACGGCTCTATCTGTCTGTAAAGCAAGACAAATGTCTGTATGCAGATTGAGAGCATCAGGATAGCATAGTTGATTGCCTATACAAAAACCATTTTATACAAATGCAGACTAGGACTGTATGTTCCTTCTTAAATTTGTCACTGTTTTGTATGGTATTTTGTGCAAATATCCATTTGTATGTCCCTTTCATTCTTGTCTTCACTCATGTAGGTTCTGGTTCTCCCAACAATTCTGATGATGATCAAAAAATGAATAATTTTATAGAAAAGGGTATAGTATTTTTTTTATTTTTAAGCGTATTATCATTCTTTTTATTAGCTCATATTTTTTAGTAAATTGACATTTTGTATCAAAATATTATTTGCAGTGAAGACCAAAGGCAGAAAGTTTTCCAAGATGGTAGCCAGTGATATAGGTAGGAACTAGAAAAACTATCCTTTGCTCCTTACCTGGTAGCTTACTCTGTGCAGATCTTAACTGTGCAGCAAAGTGAAGCAAGTTGCATTATTTATTTATTTATTTAATATTGCTCTAACCATAAATGGTGTTCCTTTGGGATGCTTCTTTTCCAATATATGGTGCTTAATGATTAACACAATTTAAGATACTGGGTTCTTAATTTCCTCAGTTTGTACTTGCATATCTGTCTACAAAGGTTTTGGTATCTATTGAAAAAATGGAAGGGTTCAATCCTAAAAGCAATGATGCATACATAATTTTAACATTGATGTTAATGTCAGTGTTTAATGAATGTTTCAGGTTATCTTGAAATGAGTGATAAGATAATGTTTTCAAATTTTTAGGCAATAAATAAAAACATTTTTATTCCTGTATTTTGGAAATTAGTATATAACTGTCTTTGTATTGCTAAGCTATGCTAAGTGAGAGGAAGTTGGTAATTATTTACTAAGTTTGGAATACGTGCATAAAGTGGATTGAACCCTTCTGTTAAAATAATGGTAAATTATATATTAACATATGGTATAGTAAAGAATACCTTCTTTCTGAGACATGATTACTCTTCTCTCTTTATGTTAAAACATAGTATTTGTTTAATATATTTGTCTGTTTAAATGCAGTCCTATACCACTTACAACTATGAATAAGTCTGCTGTTTATGAATCACTGTTTAATGGTTTATTTATAGGAAATTTTACGAATTATGGTTAGGAATGTCATGTACATTGAAAGCAATGACATATCTCCCTTCTAAATTTGCATGTTCACAGCATGATGTCTAATAAATTGTTATTTTATTGATTTTATGTCTTCTTTAATACCCCCCCATTTACCATTGTGTAAGGAAAGTTTAGTTGTAAATGTTACCAAAAGTGGCTAAAATCATGTTGCAGAGCTCCATGTTCACAAAATGATGATGTCAGCAAATTTGGTGATTTTGGGGTGCAGGTGACTTCATCACATTATGTAATGAATCACATGACCGCCCCAAAATTGCCTTCAATCTGTAGAAGTTTGCTGTTGATGATGATATCATCGCCTTTCCACATGCAATACAGCAGAACAGGATTTCATTCTATATGACAAAAGAAATGTGGAATCAAAATGCAATAATTCTTTTCTTGCATTTCAGCTTTTCTAACCTTCTGAACCTGTTAGGCAGCTCAGGCTGAAATTATTGTAATACAACAGGGTTTTTTTTGAAGAACTTTTAATTTAAGTTAATATTTCTGTGCTCCCTTTCTCAAATAAAGGGATTAAATGTGGTTCACAATCATTAAAATATAAGTAAAATTAAAAGCTCAATAAATTATTCAATTAAAAACTATTATACAATTGTATAAAAATAAGTCATGTAAAAAATTAACATTAAAAGCAGTTAAAAATGCAGTAAGCCAGACCTCAGCTTTAATACCAAGTGTAATTTTAAAAACCTGTTACATGCTATAAGAAGAATAAGAGGGAGGGGACCAACCTATTCTCCTAAGGGAAGGCATTCCACAGCTTGGGAGAAGCCACAAATAAGGGCCTTTCTTGCATTCCCAAATGTATCTGTGAGGACAGTGAAGAAGAAGGCCTCTTTGAAGACCTTAGGAGCCAAGAAGGCTCATATGGGGACACACAGTCCTTCAAATATTCTGAACCCTAGCCCTATAGGGCTTTATAGGTCATAACCAGCTCTTTGAATTGGGCCAGGAAACGGACCAGCAGTCAGTGAAGCTGTTGTTGCAAGAGAATTGTAGCTATCTGTAACCAACCCTGGTCAGCAGGTTGGCTACAGCATTTTGAATCAGCTGAAGTTACCAAACTGTCTTCAAAGGCAGTCCTGTTTAGGACATGTCAAAGTAATCCAAAATGAGATGTTACTGAGACATAGGACATAGTCAAATTAGACATCTCAAGTGATGCCTGTGTACCAGCTTTAAGTGTGCAGAGGAACTCCTGGCCATTGCACAAACCTGAGCACCCAGGCTCAGGGGGGACTCCAGGATTCCAAGCTATGAGCCTGAGTTTCCAAGGGTAGTGTAACTCCATCCAGCACAAGATTCATCCCTATTGTCTGACCAGGAGCAAGTCTGTCTTGTTTGGATTACATTTCAGTCTGTTAGCTCTCATATAGTCTGTCACCAATGCCAGACACTGGTTTAAAACAGGAACAGCTTCCTTGGAGTTGGAATGGAGAGACCGAATTGAGTGTCATCTAAATATTTTATCAACAAGAAACACAAAATAAAACAAAGGCAAAAATAAGGAAGACAAAAATGTTGTGATGCCTTAAAGACTAACTGCTGTATTTTAATGTGAGCTTTCATGGAACAAGTCTACTTCTTCAGAATGAGAATATAGATACTACGTGACAAAACATTCATACATGGCTCTAAGATAAAGAGATGGTGTTGGTTGTTTGATTCAAGTTGTGGCATTTCACACCTAGTGATGATTTCAGTTCTCTGTTTGGTATGCAGTTCTTTTCTTTGGAAACATTGTTCTGTAAACAACAACAATGCTTATTGGTTAAAAGAAACCCAGACTATAGAAATAACAGCAGAAACAAAATATAGTAATGAGTTTCTGACTTTACCTTTGAAGTTTATTCTATAAGGGTGACTGGGAAAGAACCTAGCTATGGAAAATTACATCATGATTATTGTAGTAGTTCACATTTGGTAGTGGCTTAAGAATCTTTGACTTATACAGTATTTAATTCATTGAGATGGACATAGAGCATATGTACAGTACATATTTTGTCTCAGATGTTTCTGTCTGGATTCTTACTCTGTAAGTTTTCTTCTCCAGAATAGTAACTTTCAAATCCTGTGAAGAGTGGGTGTCCTGGTAGACAGAAATGATTTGAAACATGTTTCTCTGTATTTCCATTCCTGATGTCCTATTTAGGTCCATTAATTCTTTTGCATAGAATACACAGAAAGCTATTTTGAAACTTTTCAAACTATGAAGAGGCATTCACTGCTCCTTTTACCCAGTTCCCCTCTGGCTGCTTTTATGAACTACAAAGGACAAGGATTTGGCACACATGATGGCCATTACCTCACCAAAGATCCTGTCCACACCTTAGATTCAAACTTATCATTTAATGTGGAACAAGCAGTGAACAAAATTACATCCACAGGGTTGCATCAATGACAGTATCCAATTCAGAATTGATCTGAGTGACTTTGTGTGAGGCCTGTCTCCCCCGCTTCTGGCAGAGCCAATGATGTTGAGGATCTCCCAGCAATAACTTCACTTAGTCCAAGTTTCTTGGAATAGTGCTTTTTATTAACCGGCCTCAGTTTCCTTCACTGAAGCCACTAGAGTCCCAGTGCTAGGGAGCTGTGGGAACAAGCAGAATCTGGGTTTGGATCCCTTCAAGAAAGGCTGGTAGAAGCAACTGGTGGTGAGTGCTAACTGCTCCCCTGCTCTTTGAGGAACTTCCTTCTTCCCTCGTGCTGGCATTTGCATTGACAATGATGCAGCTGGGTTGGAGTAGATGCTACAGTACCAGTTGGGCATCTCAGGTTGATGGAGCTTGAACCTTCTCCAGGGTGTGTGTGATAATAATCCCTCTTCCTTGACTTCAGCCCTTTATATCAATGAAGCAACTGGTCACTTCCTCCCAGGCACCACCCCCAGGGCACCTGCCACCCTGCCTGTCATGGAGAACAAGGGTTCTGCCTCTTCAGCTGTTGAGTCCCAGGTTTCTTCCTTCTCTGTCAACAAATGTTCTGATTATTATAAGGTTTTAGATGTGCCCTATGTACTGTGTTACTCATAATACTGTTTTATGGTAACACTCATTGTCATGCATATTCAAATAATGCCTCATGCAAACTAAATGGCCCTTTCTTTATTCATATAGTTACTTCATAGGATACTCATTGGCAGATGCTATTTATTTTCTTCCCTGGGGGTGTGGGAGGGTGAACTACAGAAGACTGATTAGGGAATCAACATTTAGGTCCCACACCCTGCTGGGGGCCACACCAGCACCCGGACCGTCAAGATTCCTAACACAAAATTGCAGCTTCTTGCAGCCTACAGAAGAAAAAATATGCAAATTAACACTGGGAGGCTTCAAGCAACCAATAGCCCATGGTTTGCCTATCCTTTCTTTACCTACGTAGTGCTATAATTGTACAGTGAGTTCAGGGCAAATATCTGGCCTACTTAAGAAAAGAATTTAAAAGCAGCTGAATGTTCAATACAGCTGTAATTAAGAGTGTCTCTGCATTTATCTGTCCAGTTAAACACAGTTTAATTGGTTAGCATCCCCCCCATGCACAAACCAAAATTTTAGCTACAAAAGACTGAATTCTACTTCATTGAATTATCAGACGAGAGTGTCCTACTCAGGACTGTGACGGCTTATAGTACAGATGGCCTAAGAAATACAAAGACTGAATTATACAATTATTCCTTTTAAAATATATACCTCACCTTATTCAATAGGGTCAGCTAAATGGTTTAACAGAAATATCAAAAAAGCAGATGAAGTAAACAGCAGAAAATAAATCCGCAGCAGTAAACTGCTACTGCTAACAGAAATAACAGTCCATTAACCCTTATGCCCTCTGACATGAAGACATGTTAACATGTCCTGATTCTAGCAGTGGAGTGAGGCAGGGAAAATCTATTTCTGGAGTATGTTTTTGGTGGTAATACCTGACCTGTAAAGGATTGTTAGGCAAGACACAATAAGCTGAATGAGCGGCTTTCCTACTGATTCTTGGTGCTAAGCCAGAAGATCTATATATATAGAGAGCTTACATTTTGTAATCTAATTTGATGTAGGTGAAGAGCTGTGCTTTATTTAATGCTTCACAAGTTTTGCAGATCTGGGGGAAAGAAAGCAAAAAGACAAGAGATGCAACCTGGATTGTTTTAACTTTATGTATATGAGTATGGCTTACAAATTTCATGTGGGATCCATAATATTTGTTAACATTACTGCACATTTTCAGTGCATAAAGTTTAAACCACCTTGCTTTTAGGTGTGCTATGCAAGTGGGATGGCAGTTCACATTTCCTTTTCTATTTTGTGTAATATGTACATTTGTCATACCTATTGGTAGGTATTTTAAATTTATATTGGTTTTCGATAAATTCAGTACCAGATTCTCTGGGTTTTTTTCTCCTAGCTGGGTCCCCAGAAAGTGCTGTAGTTAGCTAAGCATGAGGAGCCCACAAACTATGAGGGAAGTATGCTGGCTCCAACTCACCCTGTTGCTTTTAGTACGCAAAAACAGCAGTCAGAAGTATGTGCAGTTACTGTTTCTATGTAGTTTCCTTATGCGAGTCAGAACCCCAGTTTCTATTTATGGATCATGTGGCTATACAGTTAGAATGATCTTCCTCTCTTCACACTGTTGTTTTTAGATGTCAAAAGCAATAATGGAGTGCATGTGACCACTGTAACTTCCTCATTACATGTGGGTGCCATGTACTTAGCTAATAAATGAATAGGTCTAAGGTGATTCGGGCATGGTGAGTAGTTGGTAGTATCTTAACACCATTTGTTAATAAAACAAGTTTCCTTTGTAATTTGATGTTACCTGGAGATTGAAGCATGACAAGCTCTTTCTCGGGGGGTGGGGTGTGCAGAACATGTGTCTTTAATACTTTAGGCCATGCTTCTAACTTCTGACGCCTCATAGATTATGACTTGTATGCCCCTTACATCCATGTTTGAAAATCTGATAATGTCTGGTGTGAAGTGGATTTTTTTTAATTGGGGGTAGATCCAGGTGTTCCAGTACTGAGTTTACTATACAGTAGTTGCTAATGTGCAGATTTCTAATGTGCACTCAAATTTTACTTTTCCTTTATAAATGGTGTGGGTCTGTAATTTCCTTGTATGTGACCTGTCACTGTTATCCATGACTACACCGTAATCTGGGTGGATGCAAATTAATTTCAAAGTGGGGAAAAACATATGCATCTACACACACACAATTAAACACAAATGTTCTCTAACTTACATACATTTTTCTTACGGATTAATTTATGGGGAAAATTTAAAGGGAAAATATTGAAGTATATGTTCACTCTTCACAGATGATATTTTCAATTAGTAACGCTAAAATAAAAATAAGTAAACCAAAGCATAATTTTGCACCACATCAAATAAATGGAACTTTTAAAAATCAGTCTGCAACAAACCTAAATAAAGCATATAAACTAAAATAGAAAGCAGCAGCAACTCAGAACCCACACTCTTCCCACTGCCCAGAAATAAATTCCTAAACAGAATTATGTTGGCATGTCTCGTGAAAGAGACGACAGTAAGACACGTTTCTTAGAAGAGAGTTCTGATAACCTAAACAGCACCAATAATGAGGTGTCCCTAGTACCTGCTTTCCTCATCTAGTTACAAGGCCTCTAATGAAGACGAGAGCATGCAGGCCAGTGCAAATGTGAACTACCGTAGCAGCCACCTTTTTTCCTGCCACAACACAACACATTTTGTTTAGAATATTTATATATTGCTTTTCAAGAAGTTCTAAAAAGCTTAGTTACCACAAGATGGTTTATAACATGTAAGAATGATTTACATTCCCAGAGAGAGGGTTCCACATTAACATTACTCTTGAGCTGTATTTATGGTATGACCATTCTTCCTTTGATAATGGTGTCAAAGGAAGCATGAACATTCTGCAAAAAGAGGGGAGGGGGTTCTGTCCTTCAAATAGTCTTTTCCTTCTTTTCCACAGTCATGCTTGATGAAATTGCCCATCTCCATCACCAGTGATTTTGGCTATCCTGACTCTAACATAGAGGCCAAGAGCAACTGTTCCCCACAAGCATAATTAATATATTTGTTTGTTATACTGGTTTGCTCCAACTCAACATAGGAATAATTGTTCATGTTTTGTACCTTTACACGTTGTATGCTATTTTCCCTTCAGTTTCACCTTTTTGGTAGTTTTAACCTCCAGCAGTTTTCTATGCCATATCAGTATTTCAATGTGTAAGAAACACAATTTAGCAAGGATTCTTAAGTGACCTTGGGCCTGTATTGATTTTTGTGACTATTTTTGTTAGTACATGGTTAGTTTGTGGGGGGAGGAACGATACAAAATATTTCATCTAATTCACTTTTATAAAGACAGTAGAGAATGTAGAATCTCACATACTACTTTTACTGATCATAACTCCAAAGACAGTAACTATCATATTCACATTGCACACTTTAAATTAAAAATTAGCCTAAAATATGTATAAATTTGTTTACCTTCCTTGCTTAAGAGTACTGTATATGAATTTATAATCTGGAAACTGACAGTTTTAATTCTTTCATACTCTTTATTTTTTAAATGTTATCATTCTAGCTTTATTATAAAACTATACATTATTTTTCAGCAAAGATGTCTAGAAAATTAAGCTTACCAACTGAACTGAAACCTGAGTTAGGTAAGTATCTGTTCAAAGCCTGTATTAATGGTATTATACTCTTTGAAAAGGCTATGAGCAAAAAAAAAATACATACACATCTCACCCACATGGAGCTTTAGCCTCTAATCAGGAGGAAGTCTCCATTTCTTATTTTTTTGTTCCAAGATTTGTCAATAAGCAATGTATTTTTGCAAAACATTTCCCTGTTCTGCTTGGAACTACTTTTATGTTCTTCTTTAAAAACTATGAAAGTCCTATAATTTTATTTATAAATTTAAAATGTTTTAATTTGTTACCTAAGCATTACTACCTATTAGGACATTATATATTAAACAAAAATAATATAAGAAAATCCTGCATTGCTAGTTTGAAGTTATTGTGATGTAGTGGTTAGAGTGTCAGATTAGGGCTGAGATGATCCAGGTCCAAATCCATATTCCACCATGATGAAATCCATTGGATCTCTCAGCTTACCATCCTTATTAAGATAAAAGAAAGGCCAGGGAAAGAGTAAGGTAAACGGTCTTCAGCTTTTTGGTTAAAAAGTGAGACAAGCATGCAGTAAATAAATAAAATACATAAGTAGGGCTGCTGCTCAAGTTAAATAAATACTTTAAAATCTGTTAAATGAGAGGAACCTTAATTAAAATATCATGCATATTCAGTTAACAACTTACTGAAAAATATACACTTTTCTTTGTTGTCAGAGTGGTGTTTTGGTGAATTTATGTATACACTATTTGAGAAGCTTAGGCATGGATACAAGCAGCTGCCTTTGAACCTACCATAAGTTTCAAAGACAGTTAAATTTTCTCGTAGGCAATAAATAATACTTCTTAAGAAGCCATCTGTACAGAATGCTTAGCTTATGGTTCACATTCTTGTTCTAATATCAAAGCCCCTGGTTTTAAGATCCATGGGTGTCTAGTCTAATAGATTTTTGTTTAATGTACAGTTCCTTTGATCTCGGTTAAACTCCCATCATCTGAATCTAACTCTGTATGTTCTTATTAGTAGGATAGTGAAGAACTGAATCGATTTTAAAATCTATCTGTATGCTTTTTAGTCAAGCAAATTGTTTTCTTCAACTGTTCATCAGCAAATTTGCATGTTAGTTGAAACATCCAATTTGCTTATAAAATGAGAGACTGTTTTATTCTCATCTTGTAAGGCAAACTTAGGAAACTAAAAGTAAGGCAGAATTCAGAAACTCTCATCTTCTAGTTCTTGTAATACAGCTTCCAATTAGTTTGCCTTGTTCTTAAGTTACATCTTGAATGTTCAATATTTCTTCATTCTTCTTTTACTGATTTTTTCTTTTTTTCTTCCTTTTTACAAAAATCAGCACTAAATAGAAAAAACACTAAGTGTTGAGATGATCTGATTTGAAATTCTAATTTTAGAACTCAGTTTTAAAGAAAATATCCTTGTGAAGAGGGACACTACAGCTAATTGTGGGATTTAATGTGTCAAAAACAAATTGTTCATATTTTTCAGTGCATGCTACATCAGAACAATCTCTTTGTATAAACTGACATCTGTCAAAACATCCAAGAGTAGTTCTTACTCTTGTTCAGAATGCTCTCGCTACCCCATATGGAAAGAATCCCATGTAACTCCTTCTTGCTCCCTTAGCATAGAATGTTGGATACATGGAACAAGATGGCTTAATTTTGAAGGCTTACTAATATTGTCCCATCACACAGTTTGAGAATTTATCAGTTTACAAAGCTGAGAAATGTTCTGTTATTTTCATAGCAATATTCAGCCTTCTACCTACTGATTAAAGCTACACTTCTGAAAAAACATTGGCTGATATCGTCTTGCATACCACTTCTGGCACAGTGGGAGTGACAACACTACCAATAACAGATTGCTGCTAATGAAAGGGTTCCTTTTTTATTTCAGAGTTCACATAACTCATGCAGTCTGCCAGTGTCTTCCTATGCCAGTGGAGCAATAGAATTAGCATCAGTTAAAAACATCATCAGCAAACTTTGATGGGACAGATAGATCTTGATGAAATTAATAAAAATAACATGGTGTATACGTCACATGACCTCCCTAGACAGTGTCCTTCACAATTGCAGTGCCGCTGCAGAAAAGGCCCTGCAGTTGTTCTCAGACACTGTTAACATGTTTTGAACCATACACTACAGATATGGAAAATCAAGTACAGGAATTGAATATGTTCTGTAGCCTCTGAATGAATCTCATATAGATTAAATCAGTACACCTAAAAGAAAGGTTCCAAGGCTTGTAGATTAGCCATGGGTCTTGCAGATACATTGCCATGTGAATCACTTCAGAATATGTTCAAGTTGTGTTACCTAGATAAATATTGCCCATGCTCTACCACTATCACTTTTCCCATGTTCCCATCTTGAAATAAAGAAGCAGACATATTGAGAAGAAACTGTAGGGAAGTTGGGACATGAAGAATTTTTCTCCTGAGAGCATAACTTGATGGTGCTTTGTTTTGTACTGTTTTGAATATTTTATCAATCTTTATGACTAAAAAGTAGTAGAAAAATGCATTAACTTAAATTCTCTTGATTCTCTTGTATGAGTGAATTGATACATTGTATAAAACCTGTTACTTGAACACAGCAACGTTTTCTCCTGTCAGAAATCATAAGTGTACTGTGATCTGAAACTTGGTCTATACTGGGAGCCAGTTCTTGTGGTCATGGCAGAATATCTGGTTTGCTGCTGTGCCTGTATTTGATAGGGAGCTGCAGTGAGTGTTGGCTCTCTGTTGACCATCTGTATATTCAAACACATCTCCCCCATTCACTCACTGTCTTTAAATGTTGAGTCTGAAAGTTTAACGTGTTCATCTAAAAATGTAGTGTTTGAAATGGACCTAAGATTACTTCAAATGAATATTTAGAAATGCAGTACATGACACTATTTAACTTATTTTGTGAAGTATGAAATATAGGGTAGAATGCTATTTTTCACTGAATTAACTTAATGTAAAATTTTCAGATGTTAGAGACAACTCCTTCAGCCGATCCAGGAGTTCTAGTGTAACAAGCATTGATAAAGAATCTCGAGAAGCAATCTCAGCTCTTCATTTCTGTGAGACTTTCACACGGAAAGCTGATACAGCACCTTCACCATGCTTATGGGTTGGAACAACGTTGGGCACAGTATTAGTCATTGCATTAAATTTACCCCCAGGAGGAGAACAAAGACTACTTCAGCCAGTAATTGTATCTCCCAGTGGTATGTATTTGACAAGAAACAAAGAGCTAAGAAAGTAATAGATTTGTGACAACAATATGTGAACATTACTGTACGTTTGTAATTCTCACCATTTTTGTATGTTGTGAAATATATGGTGATGATTATGTAATTGTTTTATCATACGTTTATTACTATACAGTACTAGTCACAAGGCTCATTTGTGTAGACATAGTTAAGAAGTATAACTATTAAAAGGAACATAATATAATGGGCTAGAAAAATATTGTCCAGAATCCTGTTGGTGTCATGCAGCATAAACCAAAAACTGCACAGTGAGCATGAGCTTACCAGCTGTCCCCTGTGTACTCAGACAGCTTATACTTCACATTTTACAAATTTGTTGCATTCTCAGTGAGGTACAAAGGGGCATGTAGATAGATAGCAACATGTGAAAACCAACTTGCAGAACTGCCCTTACTCTGTGGAGTTTCGCTATAGGATTTTAGCCATTGCATTCCACAGCAACCAATATACAAAGCCATACAATTTTTATGCACGGCTCTGAATTCATAAAGATTATTTTCCCTATTAGAAAAGTAGGTATGATATGGGCAGATGCTGTGGACACTAAAACAGGAAAGAGCAGAAATAGTCATAAAGTAGATATACTGAGGAGCATAAGAACCAGTCTTTTAAAAATGTTGTTTCCTTTCAAAGGCTCAAATTGGTAGGAATTGTAATCTATACAGCTATGCAGCCGTCATTTTGCCAATTTTATTGATTTCAGCGAGAATCAAAAGAAGATAAAATTATCACATGATCCAAAGAGAAATTTCAACTTTTATACAATAGTTTCGCATATTTTTCAGTAATATGACTAGAAAGCTAAAGTTGTTCTGTAGCTATGTGCATCAATGAAATTTTAACAGTCTCATTCTTAGTAGATTTCAATATTCATTCATTTTTTCATTCATTTCATTTATATTAGCACTGCTCTTTGATTAAATTAGTGCTCTATTTAGCACTTTAAACCAGACCTCTGTGTGGCCCTGCACAATCCACGCCTTCTCTATTTCAAGACAATATTTAGACTGCTGAATATTTGGCACTCCCGTTCAAACCAAACTACAAAGTGAGGATTCACCATATTAAATCATAGACAGGCAGGTTTTCAAGTTTGGGGGAAAGCCACCTCCCAGACTTTGTCGTCTTCATTTTTGTTTCCTTTTTCCAGTCTGCTGCTCATGGGTGTCTCATCGTGATAGTCCAGAGATAGTATCAGAAGTGGAAGGGCTTAGCTATTGTTGCAGCAGAAAGTTTGCTTTGACTAACAGTAGGCAGAATACCCCCAACACTGAGCAAGAGGTGGATGGAAGGAAGAAATCTTGAAAACTATAAAGGTAATAATGAAAAGAGGAAAGACAGGCCCTACTGTGCTAAAACTGATTAAAGACTAAACACTCAAAGCCTAAACAAGAAAGCAAGCACTCAGAATAGTGAAAAAAGATTCCATTCTAAATCAGAATGAAACTAAAGAAGCTGCCCTAATGTAGCATGCAAGGCAATATAAAGACCACCTGATCTTGTTCAGGGACTCTACCTACACTTTCTGAGATTGTAGCATGTAAGGTGGTCCTTTGTGGTGAAACTGTCACTCAACAAAACTTGTCTTCTTTCCCTTTTCCTCATAGCACCCTATTTCAGTGTCTGCCTCATATGGTGTTCTATTTCCTTTTGCCTGCTTTTCAGCAGGTTTTTAAACAATTTCATCCTTTAAGTGACAGATTTTTCCATGGTGGTCCCAATCTATTATAGGATCTATTTGGGGCTATTTCCCTCTGTTGGCAGAGATTGTACAGATTGTTATATGTTTGTCCTTCCATGTAAAAAGTATTTTATAGTAGACAGAAAGTGCTGTTTTCTTTGCAAGCATTATGGCCTTTGTATCTAGCATTGAAATTTGAGGCTTCATCCAATTATTTGATATCCAAGTTTTTTTTTTCCCCAGACCAGTGCAAGGAGTCGGGCAAGGATTTCTAAAATGTCTGGCCTCTATTTTTCCGGTTTTACCTGAATTAATACTTCATTCCTCTAACCAATCATGCCTCATAAAGCTATTATTTTAATTTTTCTGTAACAAGGGCTAAAAAGATCAGAGATGCTTGAATCTTTGAGGGAATTGTGTTCAAACTTTGAAGTAGATTTTTATAAAATCTAGAAATGAATTATAAATACCACTTTGAATGGATTCTTCAGTTTTATGCTTGCTTACAATAATAAGAAATTATGTTATATGCACCTTTTTAAAACTCCACGTCCCTTCAGGATGTGTTATTGGAATCAGAAATCTTAATGCTTTGCTTAACTGGAATTTCTTTAAGCACAAGCTGAAATGCACTTTGAATAGTTACAGAATACATTTGGCTGAATTTTTTTACTAGTTACATTTTTTACAGAGATTTTAATACGGTTGTTGAATTCTGTATTTTAGGAACTATTCTGAGGCTTAAAGGAGCAATCTTGAGAATGGCTTTTTTGGACACCACAGGATCATTAGTTCCACCAGCATATGAAACCTGGAGAGAACCCAATGTTCCTGAAGACAAGGATGAAAAGGATAAATTGAAAAAACGCCGACCTGTCTCAGTATCTCCTTCATCCTCTCAGGAAATCAGTGAAAACCAATATGCAGTGATATGTTCAGAAAAGCAAGCAAAAGTGATTTCACTGCCCTCACAAAACTG
This sequence comes from Pogona vitticeps, assembly GCF_051106095.1. Classification (NCBI taxonomy): domain Eukaryota; kingdom Metazoa; phylum Chordata; class Lepidosauria; order Squamata; family Agamidae; genus Pogona; species Pogona vitticeps. Next base: position 75,847,760 of record NC_135783.1, on the reverse strand, counting down.
TACTTATAAGCAGAATATAACAGAGACTTCATTTGTCCTACGTGGAGATATAGTGGCACTGAGTAACAGTATCTGTCTTGCTTGTTTCTGTGCCAATGGACATATAATGACTTTTAGGTAAGTCATGAAATGCTAATAAGAAGAAATTATATTATGTATGCATTCAGGGATGATAAACCAACTATTTAAGAAAAATATATTGGAAAGAGTTATGGATAAATATTATGGTAATTTAATATAAGCACATAGATATTTAAACAAAACTATAGTTAGCATTTTATTGTATTTTTCCTTTTTCTCTGCTCTCTATTACTTTGACTTTGTTTTTTGCTGTACTCATAATCTGCCAGTAGATAGGAGAGCAGGGTCCCCTTCAGCTCACACTGAAAATTGAAAAGTGATGAGGAAGAAATGCAACCATATGGTACACTGCCTCATCTAAAACCTATATGCTAGATCAGTTGTAAACTAGGTGAACCTGTAATTTACATAGTTACATGGCTTAGCACAATTCTTGAATGCAAATAAAAACTTGTGAACATTAATTTTTGCAGTTTTTTCACTAGTTGCACACACACACACACACACTTTTTAATGCTTAGCTATGTAGTAGAGCTATGCTGAACACTCTCTAGAGCTACTTAAAATGATGACATTCTGGATTATGCCTTACTATATTATCAAGCTATGTGTACACTAACTGTAAACAGTATTTTTAGATGTCAAAGATATATGCATGCTGTGTTTTTTAACTACTAATCTGCTTGCCTTTTCATCTGCTAGTGTGCCTTCTTAGGTAAAGCAACAGCCATAATTGTAGTTTGTTAGTAAAGACATTACATCACAGCATAAAGGTTCCACAAAAATAATCTGCTTTCTCATCTGCAGTCCTCTGCATCTTCAGAACACATCTTTAAAGGGTCAGGGGAATGTCCCAAACAGTTTAGGCTGAGTTGTTGAAGGAGAATCATTCAAAACCAGATGGAGGGATCCTGCATCAGCAAACTGAATATTATCTACAAACTGCTCCTAGTGTTAGATCTCCCTACCTTGAGTTTAATGATTCCCCTCTTCCACTACAGCTTCTTATCACAGGGCCCATACAGTTCTGAAGATGTATCCAGGCCTCCAGAGAGACTCAGGAGGGAGACTGTGGCATTCCACTTGTTACAGTGTTAGATCACACTGTTATTTGCAAGCCTGGTTTAAAGAACAGTTTAGTGGTTGTTACTTGTCAATCAATTGTAGATCATGGGTTGTCAATTTAAATGTCACATTATTCATGCTTAAGCATCTTGAACTGTAGTTTGTCATGATGCCTGATGACGACATCTTCTTGATGATGCTTATTGGCATCAGTTTAAGCTGTCATAAAATAGAATGCTGAAAATGTTATGCTGACCTTTCCCCCAGTCCCTTTTTTAATGGTATGTCATTTATACGGTACTACATTATTCTAATCAAGGGAATATCACTTTTTTTTTTACAATGACCAGGAACCACAAAATTTGTTTGTTTGGCTTTTACCCCACCCATCTAGATTCTAAACAAATCTACTCTGGGCAGCTTACAGTCCGAGCAATAAAACCAAGAATTAAAATCAGACTCCTTCACCAGCACCTATTTAAAAAATAGGAATTGTAGAAGGAGAATTCCAGGAAAATTCAGCCCTTTCTGGCAGCCACTGTTGTCATTGCTTTTGGGAGTTGCATAGGCCTACATGCTTCTGTTCTGTTTGTTTTGTGTCTTTAGAAGAAGTAAATTTTACTACACTGTAAGTGGTTTTAAAAGATGGATGAAACATTATTTTGTTTCAATAATTTTTAACTTCTGTTCTTTCAAGTTTGCCAAGTTTAAGGCCTCTGCTAGATGTATATTACTTACCACTTACCAACATGCGGATAGCCAGAACATTTTGTTTCACCAACAACGGCCAAGCATTATATCTTGTTTCACCTACTGAAATTCAGAGAATCACCTATAGTCAAGACACATGTGAAAATCTGCAGGTAAAAAGTTAAGACATTGCTGCGTTTCTTTAAATTAGAAAGCCCTTGATGAAAAGTCTCTTTTTAGTAATCAGATTAAGGAAGGGGAAGTAACTATGTTAACACAGAAATCAGTGAAAATCTATAACTGCTTCAATTTTTTTAAAAAACAATCTTTATCTGAACCCTTTTTATGGGTATTAAGTAATATCTAGTTTGGTTGGATAAAGAATGTTCTGCATTTTAGTTGAAACTCTGTGACTTTTCTTTTGGAATGAGAGCATTCAGATCAGAAAAAGGATCTAGGGCTTGTAGAATTTGCTTTTTCCTCTTTCCCAGCACACATTTTGCTCATCAGTAAGAGGAGGCGAAAGGGCTGACAGTGTGACATGGTTTGAGATAATACGGATAATGACTGAGACAAGGCTTGACATACTGTGCTCTGCATGTTGCCATTGGCAAAGCGGGATGTCTACACAGATCCAGATCCTGTAGTAGCTAGTTCATTTGCTCAGTCATTAAAGTGGATGAACACCTGATTTAAAACAATCATTTAAATGTGTCTGCATATTTGGTTATCTGGCTGCAGAACCAGAGGTTGGGAGTTTGATTCCTTTCTTCTGGGACTATGCAGCTTGCCCAAGGCTACACAGGCTATGTACAGTGCTATGTAGCCTTTGGCAAACTGCATAATACCAGAGTGCTCCCAGGTGAACTACTTAGACCTAGAAAAAGCTGGAAGAGGTTGCCATAAGTTGGAATTGACTTGACGGCACATTAAAAGTATTATACAATTGCTAATTTTTCAGTCAGTGCAGAAATTATCATTGTGTTGTGGGTATAAACGTAACATATGTATCTGGATATGTTGTATTATGATAGTATGTTTAAGTTGTTTGAAGAAGACAAAAACATATTGGAGTAACTAAAATGTCCAATAGAGAAGACAAAACCTCTGTGTTTTATCTCTAGGATCAACTTTTCACAGAATAGATGTCACATTTTCAAAAGTATTAGTCTGAAGCAAAATGATGAAATCTACAGTGTCGATCTTTGCGGACATACAGTGAATAATGGGCCCTTGAAATGATGAAAACTTAGTAAAAGCATAATCAAAGTGTTCTTGCTATATAAAATCCAATAAAATGTTCTCACCTTTATGAAAATGACTTTTCTCCAAAGGAAATGTTGGGAGAGCTATTCACACCAGTAGAAACACCGGAGGCACCAAACAGAGGGTTCTTCAAAGGCCTGTTTGGAGGTGGTGCACAGTCACTGGACAGAGAGGAGTTGTGTAAGTTTTTATAGAACTACATAAAGAGGGTAGAAATATAGCAGAACATATCAAAAACATTCCATGATCAAATGAAATAGATAAGGATGTTAGGCAGAAAAGAGATTAGTGCAAGGTGTAACTTGTTTTCTATCTCTTTGTTACTTGATTTTTGTTGGAAATGATATAGAGCCAAACATACATGGTCAAATTTTTGCCAGATTAAGCATGTCTATTTTCCAATCAAATGAATCTGTTTTTCTAAATTGCATTAAAAATTGTTCTAATCCTGTGCAGAATTGTTTCATTTATCAAACTAACAGAAATTAAATTATTTCCACATTGTAGGGTCCTAAACATTTGATTTTTGTTGTTGTTGTTTCTTTTACATAACAAGTTGGAGAATCAGCTGCTGGAAAGGCATCAAGGAGTCTTGCCCAGCACATTCCAGGTCCTGGTGGTATTGAAGGGGTCAAAGGAGCAGCATCTGGAATAGTTTGCGAATTGGCCCGAGCCAGAATAGCACTAGATGAAAGAGGGCAGAAGCTGGGTGAGCTAGAAGAACGAACAGCAGCTATGTTAGCCAGTGCTGATTCTTTCTCAAAGCATGCACATGAGGTAATGTATTCTGAAGAGTTAATGTTGTTCTGTACATGAAAGACATTTCGTCTCCTTCTCTCAGTGGGCATTCAGACATAGATTAAGAATTGATTCCACAGGAAACCTGTTGTAATCATAAACAGAGCTTAGAATGTTACATTTTAAAAGGAACATTTGTTACTAGCTACATCTCAGTAACCTGCTTACTATTTACATTGAGCTACCTGTACCAGTACTGAGGCTGTCATTTTTAGACTTATTCAACATCTTCAATCCTGGAGCAACACTGTTTCTAATTGATGGATCCTTGATAAAGTACAGTGTCACTGTTAAATGGAGTTGATCACCTTCAGCAGTGTGTTCAGCCTCATCTCAGAAGTTCTTCTACAAAAGATGCAGGTTCTACTCAGCAAAGGAGTCATTGAGTTTCACTGGCTACCCTCAAGTTACAATTTTGTTTTATTACAGCAAAACATTTTAATGTTGTGTTGTAATAAAAGCATGTAATAAAGATGGCTGATCTTCCTCCTCTCTTGAAGAAACAATGGTTTGCTATGGTAGACCCAAATAATGCCTCCTTCCATATACCGATTCGACTTTCACATAGGAAGCACCTTTGATTTTCCATAGAAGAAGCATATACCAGATTCTCCCATTTCGTCTTTCCATGTCATGGAACCTTCACCTATGCAACAGCAGTTGTAGTGGAATATCTAGGGAGACAAGGGATCATCATTTTTCCCTGCATCAACTGGTTAGTTGTGGCTCCTATAAAGTCTCATGTACAGTACCTTCTCAAAATCATGATGACTCTGTTGAACAATATAGGACTGCATATCGATGTGGACAAGTCACATTTGGTTCCAGTTCAAAACATTATTATATGGGCAGGCTGCTGATCACACAAGAAGAATACTAATTAGATTTTACATTATCACAGACATATAGCAAAATCATTTATTCATGTACAGCTTACATTCACTTGTTCATGTATCCATGATCTCTTTCATCATGCACTTATTCACATCCTTTACTTTAAAATGCCATTATTTGCTTAATACATGTTTTATAGTCTTAGACATGTTTTCTTCTCTCTTTACAGAATGAATGTTACAGGCTAAAATCCTGTTACTTGGATTAGTAAATCACACTAGAATAGGCCCACTGAATCAGTGTGGATTTGGAGATTCAACCCCTCTCTAAATTCCATGGGCTTAAATGGGCCTACTCTAATTGTGACTTCATCATTGTAAGTTACAACTACAGAAGCCCTATTTGAATCAGTGGAGTTTATGGAGGAATTGACTCACTAAATCCCCATTGGTTTAGTGGGACTACTCTTATACAACTTACTACATGACACAACAGGATTTCAGCCATAGTGTGCCCTGTCAGATGCATAACTGAGTTTTTCCCTTTGTTTCATTCCAGATGATGCTGAAATGCAAAGATAAGAAATGGTACCAGTTCTGACAACACATTTTAAAATGCTTCTGTGTAACTTTACCATGAAGGGGGGAAAAATTTCATTAACTTCTGCAGGATCAGCAGAACTAGAAGGATGTCAGCCAATGTATCCTGATGTTTCCTAGCACAAATCACACACTGTTTTACCTCAGTCATACAGCTTTAAACTGAGGATCGTTCTGTTTAAAACTGACACCCACATAGTGTGTGTTACCTATACTGGGAGCTTGGGAACAGAGTTGTTAAAGAGAACACATGGACAAAAAATAAAATTCGGTATCAGATGAACAGGGGCACTGCAGGATCTATCCTGTGTTAATATTCCATATGCCAAATGTTTTGTGCTATCGTTGTTGCTGCCAGTGTTTCACCCTCCTGTAGGAGGATGCAATAAGTCAGGGGTCCAAGAGCTTGAAAACAGTTGTTCAACTTACAGGACTACTAGTAACTGATCTACACCTTCCCTCCTTAGAGCACATCATAATAATTGTTACTAGAGATGACTTTCTCTGCTACCAACTCTCTGATCTGATAAACTGGAAGTATGTGAGCTCTGCCCTGAATATATACATAGATAACATGCACTTGAAGTTTTCTTGGACCCCTGATCTAGTGTTCTTGTATTTGCAACCTCACCCTGTTGATATGTTCAGAATTCATGATAAGCCATGATTTATCATGATGAGAATGGCCCATGATGAGCCTGGGACTTGTGCAGTCTCCCCCTCTTCTCATTTCTTAATATGGCCATGAAGATGTGTTCAGAAGCTTTTTCTTCACTTTTTCATAAACTGCAACTTGTCATTTTATCTATATCAAAAAACTTGTGGTTAAAATTATGAACTTTATTTTGGTGGCTTGGACTTGATTAAATGCTTTAAGTTTTTGAAAATAGTCATCTTCATGCAATATGATTTGAAGCTGGCTTATTTCAGCAAACTGTAATTATCTGCCACAGCAGAGTTCAGACTTAATGCTAATCTGATACATTAAATTTCCCTATATCCTCCTAGCTGCCTCAGGAAGGAGGAGGGACAATGTGAGTCCAAGGTTCACAAAAGCTCATTCTTGTCGTAATAAGCCATGCTATATTATGATCATGGAAAGCAGCCAATGCCAAGTGCAAAACAAGAGGATAGGTTACTTTCGCATTGTAAAAAAAAGGGATTGAACTGCACATTATGCTGAAAGTTTTCATTTGTGTTATGGCTATGTGGTGTGAAAAGTTTTCTTTAAAGTTCCAGTAATAAGAAAAATATTTGTCATCTTTTAGATACCTATTTTTCCCCTGCAAATATGGTTGGGTCAATTTATATAATATTTTGATATGATTACCGACTGGTTAATTCATGTTGTACATCTTTTTAGTGTGTTTAATAGAATGTATTTGTGCAAGCACTTAAGATCTACCAGAAATGTAACCAGCTTACATGCCCAATCAGAAAATACTTGCAAGGTCATATAGTCTGAAATCTGGGTAGTGTTGAGCTTTGAGATACAACTTAATGGATATTAGGAAGCATTTTGTTATCAACTGTATTAAGCTGAATTAGCTTTAGACATTTTTCAGATATACTTCAAACCTATCAGCAAAGAGGTTGTCTCCAGAATCCATTTACCTGGAAGAAATTCATGTTGATTGAAATTAAATTCCTTCTGTGGCAGTGTTCTAAAGTTCACTGCATGAATTACACAAAAGTTAAAATCAGGGTAAGTTGTTTCCAAGACATAGCACTAAAAACAAAATATTAACATCACCATTTTACCACTTCAGCAACTTGTTTCCTATTTAGATTTGTATGAGATGAGGGATTTAAGACGTGCCAAACTGAAGCAGTATATTTTTAGCAAATAAAGGCTGCACCAAAGCCATAATATAATAAGAATAGAAAGGATTTATTTAAAAAATATTTAGAAAAATGAGAATTCTTTGTCATGCTAGAAACTGGAAATAGTAACTTACTTGTGATCATTTGCAAAGAGCCTTAACTAGTTTAGGCTTATTTTGTAAGCAAGTGCCAGTGAGAGGTTTGGGTATTATTTTCCTAAACTTGATTGTACTGTGTATGTGTTGAATGGGTTGTCTGATTCGTATGTGATAAACATACAATTTTGAAGTGTATATTCAGCAGTGCTCTATGAAGCTAGTTTATTTTTGCTCAAAGCAAATTATTTCGTTAAACATTTGCACGGTGTATAATGCAATCTAGGTTGAAAATATTACTGACTGACCTTACCCAGTCTGGTCTTTTAAAGCCAAAAAGACTTGCTTCTAAATAAATTTGATTTAGAATTACTTGAATTGAATGCCACTATTCCCTTCTAACAGTCTGGTTGTTGCCAAAAGTTACTTATTTAGTATGGTGGGATGTGACAGGAAAAGGCTGCAAGGTGCAGGAATATTTGAATCTGTTTCTCACATGGTAGTGTATTTACATACTGAAAAACAGCTTGTCACTTCCTTGCAGTGCAGTTTTCTGTAAAGTAGTATAATCTTGCTGACCATTTGCAAAACAGTCAAATGTTCTCACTACCCCATTGTCCTGGGCCTGCAGAAAGCGGTTTTGGCCTGTAGCCAAATTAATGTCCTAGAACATCTCATTTAAAAACATACTATTGGTTTTGTTTTTTACATGCTGTTCCCTGAAAATATATCCAGTTTTTTCTGTTAAATTATCTGGATTGTGTTTACCTATAATATGAATATATAAACCAGATAATTAAAAGGTAGTGATGTGAGATTAAAACATGTACCTATGCATTGTGGGAACTCTTCTAAATGCATTAGCATATTCATTTTTCAGTGTACAAATAGCATGATGCAGCCAAAGTAAGCATCTCAAAGCCTATTGATTTCATATAAAGACATGTAGGCACATGCTAAAACAGTATCATATTAATTTATCAGTGCTTATCATTGGCCAGTAATTCTAGTAATTCAATTAAAATGTGGTTGTCAACCCCCCAAAAAATCCCAGCTCCCTGTTCACACAGAATTAAGAGTAGAGTTGAATAATTACTCTGTCTAAAACAGAAAACAGCCACAACAGGAGAACTCTATGGTAGATTCAGAATTACTGCCATCAGTGATAATGTGTGAGCAATCCTGGAAGTGATGTGTTCCATTGGAATGTACAACACTTTGATATAAAGGCTTTAGATAAAGGTTCATAGGTTCTGAGCAAACATCAAATCAATGTATCACCATTTACCACCTTGTTATTTTTATGATATAAGATGACCTATAGAGAATTCTAGTAAATACAAGACAAGGAAGATAAGAAAGCTTATGCTAGCACAAGGATATGCCAAAAACCATCTATTGTAAACTGTGTTCTCACACTTTATACCATAAATAAAAATAATCTGGGTAGAAAATGTTTGCAGAAATCAGGCCTGGCAAGTAATTGTGTTATTTATCTTATTCTGTCTGTTCAGTAGTTCTAGCCATGATGTTCAGTTATATTTGTAGGACAACTTACTTTGTGTAGGTGTTCTTTTGTCTAATATTAGAGAAAATTGTCCTTATCCACTTGCTGGCATTTTAGTCAGTGTTATAAGAATACTAATTATAAGAATACAAGTGATAGCTTTTAAAAACTTGAAGAGAAGTGGTTGTGTGATTTACATGTTTTTAGAGTTCTCCCATGACTTCTGATCAAACTGGTTTTGGATGTTTTTCATAGCATGTGCTGAATTTTCTCAGGGCTTAAACTTTGAAATGAGATGGGGCGGAAGTTACCTGAAAAATCTTCATATCTTTTAATCCCAGTTCATTTTCATTCGCAACACCATTGCTTTCACTTTTTCCCTAGAAACAAGTATATTACCCATCCATTCTGTTTGGCTAGGAGTTTAATGAAAGCTACTGAATGTATAGTCCTAGCCCATAAGCCTTCCTCTCTACTACTTAAGCAACCTCACTGGGTTTTTGTTTTCCACAGAAAGCTGATTGAATAGTAATGATGCAGCAGTTAGTAAGAACTGCAAACATATTGGGCAGAAGTGGAAACAAGTGTTTGAGGGATTTTAAAGTTACAGAATATGGTGTGTCATTGCAGAGGTGTGAACATTTTTGTTACTTATTTCAGTCTCCATTTATGAAAATAGTAAGAAGGGAAAAACATTTTTGCCATGGGAGGGGTGAGTTCTAAAACCACATCCTCTATTTTGGGCATTTTGTTCTAGCACTGCAAGGTTGGGGAAATGAAAATGATATTCGAGTAAGATTACCAGCACTGCTCCAAATGTATATAATCATCCTGGTGAATTGTTATTGACTAGTATCTTCTCTCAGTACAGTATCTTGTCTCAGACAAATAAATGCTCTCTTAGTGTCTAAACCTCTTTTAAGAATAATCAGGGGATTTCCCCAAAAAAACACATACGAAAATATGGGACCTACCATCAAGTTCCTATTCAGCCTATTTTTTTTTTAAAGGCAGACAGTGGGGAGTGCACATTTCCTTGAGAATGAAATACTTAGGTCAGAGCTGCTTGTCATGTGAGCTAGAAGAAATTAGAAATTACAAAAACAGAACAGACTCTATTCCATCAAGGTTCCATTTGTTGTCATATTTGCACAATTACCAATGGGTCAGTGATCATGCCATGACAGTAGGATTAATGTCTCACTCCAGAAAAATGAGCATCTATACACAGCCTAGATGAATTATTTTTTTACACTGATAAAATGCAAACAAACTGCTGCTATTTGTCTTTATGTAAAGTTCCTATGTTCAAATATAACCAACTGAAGACATGTTTCTTTAGTTAGAAATCTGCCAAATTGTAATTTCTGAATGTTATTCCATGTAAATATTTTGTGTATTTCAAGCAAGTCTGAAAGTGTGACACCATTCACATTCATTACATATATATTTATTAGGCTGATTTCCATCTGTTTTCTTTGTACAGTTTATTACATATACAGTGTGACAATATTAAATTAGAAAGCTATAGCCAAAGGTGAATTTTGATGCAGTGACTTTCCTTTTTGCTTTCTATGGCACTGTAATCTGAACTATAAACTTGAATTTCTTTTCCCTGCACTTTAAGTAAAGCAAGCTTGAGTACTTTGTTCTTCAGCATTTGAGTTTTATATTACATTTCTATACATAATATAGTTTAGAAAATTCCGTTCACCAAACTACTTGTCTGTACAAAAATAACTATATATCCTCTGCATGGTGCCCTTGTGGACAGGATCCTCATCTGAGAGTGAAGCCTGCATACATGGACCTGCTTCCTCTACAGAAATGAATAGGTAAGTGACAAGTACAGGAACTCCTCATAGGTATCAGAACTCCAGTGACAGGGATAGACTGCTGGATCAGGAAAACATAGTGAATGAACAAACAACAAGCAAAATTCTCATTTTTAAGTTAGTGAAACACTTTCAGATTTGTTTAATGATCACCTCTACCCCGTAATGTCATTCATAGTAAGATTTGCTTTGGTTCCGTAGAAATGAATAACAGCTGAGCACAGATAATCATGGCTGAATTGCAGACCCAGTGATTAATTATACATAATACTATTAAAATATAGTTTGTTGTCATATTTAAAAATGTAACTGTAAAATCTTAATTTTAGAAAAAAAACTATTTCTCAAACAACTTAATAGATATATAATTCATATAGAAGTTAATTAAGCTTTTAATAAGGGGGGGGATCTTGTATCAAGACAATAGTAACAAATTAACCTAATTTGATTTGTTGGAGATAACTAAAACAGTTCCTGGTTTAATCTATAGTAACTGCCCAAAGTGGGTAGCAAAGTGTGTACATACATGAGTGTGTGTGCACATGCACAGACCATCAAAATTGTAAAACTGTTTGGAATAGCTGCAGTTTGTTGATGGACATTTATCATAGCTCTTTGTTTTCCATGAATATGAATATTCCAAATTCTAGATTTTCTGGCGTTCCTTTGGCTTAATAAAATAAATTTCAAAAAAATAAAAGTGAATTCCATGTATTTTTGTCAATTACAACTTTCTGTGTATATAAGTTATGGTCTCTGCATATATTTTATACTGATTGTTACTTTTCCTCAGAATGTTATGAAAGTGGACATTCTTACGATTCATGAGCCATCCTACTTGTTGGTAGTTCGATGCACAGGAACAAGAATAAGACTGCACTTGTAGTGTGCCCAATGATTGAAAAGTGCTCAATGTATGCCTTTGTTTACTGTGCAAATTCTCAGCCATGCTTGTTCCCACAGTCTAGATATTTATCTGTGAAATAGTATATATTTTATTTCTTTGTGAATGTTAGTGATGTTGATGCCAAAAAGGAGATCATGTTGAATGAATGTTATTGTTGGGGGTACTGGGTGGTATAATGTCCAATACATGTGAATTATTTGAACTTGAATGCTGTTTAACATGCATTGAAAATTTAATCAAGATAAGTACATGGATGCTACCATACATGTTTCCTGTGTAAATCATGTTTGTTTTAATTCCACTGATGAGTGTAATTTCTAATTTTTAAACAAATTTGAGGTATAGGGTTGATTATAGAAATCAATGATGCAACTAAGTCAGTATTAGCATTTTTTGATAAAAGAACCTAGAAACTGATCTTTCTAAATCTCAAGTAACTGTAGTATGTTCCTTCTTGACCACTGTAATTGTTTATTTCTGTATTAATAGAAGTTTGATTCTATTTTTTTTAAATAAAATCATGGCATCATTCATGGAATAATTTTTGATACACAAAGTGGGGGAACTCTTGCGTGTTACTTCCCCTTTTTAAAAAATGTGTAAATAAACTATATGTGTGTTTCTTAAACACACATACCACTATTCATCTTGGTTAGTCCAAAAGGAACGTGCTGCTTTTTGGTTATGCTGTTCCATTATGCAAGAACCATCCAAGGGTGGGGGTGGGGGTGAAGAACATTGGTAAATGTTTCTAACATTACTCATTGGGAAAGCATGCTTGATATAGTACTTCTAGCTTATATGTATCTTAGTCTCTGTACATTGTATCCTTTTCATTTTTCTTTTACTATTCACTACCACTTGTTAATTTCAGTCTTGCAGAGCCCCACTATGTGTTCTGAAGATGAAACTGGGAAATGCATCTTAGGATAGGGTTGCAAATTCATCTGTCTACAAATATAGTTTCGTATGAACTGCAAACCATACTGTTAAAAATGTAAATGTTAGATTGCATAGTTATTTTACTTAATGTACTTGATCCTAAACTATGTCATAACATTAAAATTAAGTATGGGATATTTTTGTAAATAAAAAAATACCTGTGCAGCTGGTATTTTAAAAGAAAAAATGTACTATATGTTAATGTTTCAGAAAATAATGTTCATATGTGTATATGAATGTGTCATTATGCTGAAGGGCTCTGACTGGGCAAAATAAACTATTCAAATCTCTCCTGAAATAAAACAATCCTAGTTTTTGTTTCTTGTATCATTTACCCCTCTTAGTGTGGTTCATGCTTGATCATGTGTGGTTCTCCCTTTCTAAGTATCGTAAAAAACAGAACTGTCTTCAAGATCCTCTGTATTCACCACTGTGTATTTATGAATTATTTATTCTTCAGCGTGGCCTCTATGAATACACACAAAAGGGTTAAATCAGCACCTGCGCTGGACCTCTCGGAATTTTCTAGAGCTAAAGAGAAAAGTAACAAAGTTTAAGTTGCCCATAATAGCACATGCTCTGCCCGCCTCAGCCTTCAGTTCCATTTATCCGCCGTAATATCTAGAGTTAAGCTAGACATATTCAGTGACGGACAGTGGGGAGGCTGGGCGGGATTGTGTGAATTCACAGAGGTCCACTTGAAGAAACATGGTTACAGGTAAGTAAGCTTTGCTGACATAAGGCTACACACTAAATATTTATAAGAGGCTGCCCTGGCAACAATATAGAAAATAGTGATGGTCAGAGGAACCATTTAGGCCAAGAGAGGTCTCCTTCCCATCACTATCATTTGTGTTTCTATGCTGCATTCTACAGAGTTGCACACTTGATGTCTTCCTATATCTTTAAGCATTTGAAATAGATGTCCTATATTTTTCTTTCAGTTACATGAACCAGAAGTTTTTTTATTGTTAAAATTAGAATACTAAGGTCCCTCAATGTATAAAATAAGATAATAGAAGCCTTTCCTTGAACAAGTCTTTTCCTTTTATTTGTGTAATATTCTTGATGAAAAAGTTTATGAAATTTAATTTCTGTATCATGAATGCTGTTTTCTGCATTTCTAAGTTTAAGTAACTGGCATACTTAACTTTATAACATACTACATGACTGAGTTGTATTCACAAGGAAATATTGCATTTCTAAAATACTATTATGTCCAAATTGCTAGTAGCCCAATTTATATCCAGAATAATATGAATTGCTCCACCAAGCACTTGTTCAAATGTCTCAATTACTACGCAGCCTGGACAAAATACTGTCCCATAAATTATATTTGCCTAAGGATGATATCAGTGAAAGGGGAAGATTGCTGATAATTAAACCTGCTCACCCACCATCAGTCATTGCAGTCATGCAAACCCCAAGATCAAAGCAGGAACTCATTGATTATTGGCAGTTTATGCTGCTGGTAACATCATCACCTTTATGCAGGTGTAATTTAGCACACAAGATTTTGGCCTATGGTTACTTGGAAGTCCTGTAATGTTTGGGGGGGAGGCTTACCTTCAAGCTTGCATAGTATAATAGGCATACTCTACTTCTAGCATCTTTAATTAAAGACATGCATCTCTGTTGTGTTTATTTCTCCACAGAAATGTGATATATTTATCCCAAATATATGTTTTGAAGAAAATTTGGAGCATGAGTGTTCAGACAAAATCTGAACTTCTGCTTCACAGACTAGATATGTCTTCATTGTAAGATGTCATCTAGCCTTAGCAGAATCCTCTCATTCGTGCTTGGTTGAATTCATTCTGGGCTTGCACAGGGAGGTATTCAGTATTTCCTCGTACAAATGGAAGCCCCCTTTTTGAATTGAGAAATCTCGGCTTGCACAACAGCAAGCGGGTCAAGCAGAACTGCGCAGTCAGATCACAAAGCTGAGTACTAATCTGAATGGGACTCTGCCCCATTGGTTTAAGGACAAATTAAAAGACTATGACTGATACAGAGGACAATGGAGGTCTATTAAAAATATTTTCCTACTGCCTTTTGGGCATCTTTAATTTGTATGTAACAGGAAGTGTAAACAAGCGTAACAAATCATAAAGCAAGATAGATAACAAACATTAGAAGTTAAAAACACTCTTCCTAAAAGAATAATAGTTTAGCCAGATGGTTAGCAAAAGGTAAGTTCTGCAACATCTCAGAGCTGTTTTAATTTCTTACCAGGGTTCATATGCTACCATAGAAGAAAGCCTTGTATGCCTCTGACAATATTCCTAATCTGCCAGAGAGGATGAACATAGGACAACACGTGTTCATTAAATTTATGCTGAGTGCACTCCTAGGAGAAGAAGCAGATTTTGATGTAGGAGGATCCTTGGCAATGCAAAGCTTGGAAAGCTAGAAATGCCCACCCCTTGCCCTAAAAGCAAAATGCTCAAGGTAACCAGTGCAGAATAAGTTGAATATCTGCCTGTTAACACCTACCTCATTTTAGAAATGTCCCAGTCAACAGCAACCCATATAAGCATATTTTGGTAGTCCAACAGGGCACAGATCAGTAATAGCAAGATAAATCCTGTCGGGGAGGGGGATAGGGATTCCAATATTAGTTCCATTCCTTCTGTTAAAGCAAAACCTTTTTTTAAAAATCATGCAGCATTTTCAAGACTTATACTTCATAACATTCTTAATCCAGAAGTGGGTTTATGCTCGCTAATAAGTCTGGCCTGGAACAACACCTTATGCTATTGGAATCAACTATCCCATAGGAATCTAATTCCACTATGTCTACCTGATAATGAGTGATTCATATGTCTCTTATTGCAATAAAACTGTGGCTCAAAAGATCTCGTCATTTCTCCTTGGCCCAGCACAGCTGTGCAGGAATAACATACAAGCCAAAGTTAAGATAATAGAGACTCTTGGATATTGATAGGCAAAATCTGCTAGTTGTATGTAATATACCTTGTTGTTCTATAGTCCTAGGATTAAACGTTTCCTTCAACAATACATGTACTCCCTAATAATTTTCAATCCCTAAACACAGGAGAGCCGCCGCCTTAGCAAATGTTAATGTTATATCCTCAGTTGATAGCCAGGTGCTTTCAAGGTATACCTCAAGACTGCACAACAACTTCTGTACCTCAACTCAGAACTTGAGTGTGGCATTGTTCATAGGTAGTGGTGGGAGTATTCATATACAAATATTCCTGTGCAGCTCAACTTAATGAGAGGCTTTTATGTAACCAGGAGCAGTTATGGACAATCCTCCTCCTTGATACAGTAGTTCGCAGGGGTGTTTGTGATCTTGTTTAATGTCCTTTACCTTTGTCAGGTACTAGCAACTGAACTTGAGCTAGCCTCAATTGTCATAAGACAGAGGTAACTGTTGGCGGATCATTTACTTGGATGAAAAATACCCAGCCTGTTCTAGACAGGATTACACACAAACACACGGACCTGATTTTACAGTTCAAAAGCTGCTTACTGATTCGGCAAGTATTCTACTTGGGTCTAGCAACTGTATTTGGGTCAATTCTATGTCTTTTGCAGCTTTAAACACTTTTAACTGGTAAGTCATCTGCTCTCTTACCTGGATGGCAATAGCTTGGCCATGATTAACCATGCACTAGTGGTAGCCTTCCCTTTGGGCTGCTGCAATATGTTCTCTGTTCTTAAACATGATTCAGAAACTGCATTCGGCCCAAAACAGGGCTGGTCCAAAACTGGAGCAGGGCAGTTTGATTGGATCATACCAGTGATTTATCAGCGATGCTGAACCCCAATCATTCCTGAGTGCTGTTTAAAGTAGTGCTTCTAACTCTTCAAGCCACCTCAGGTCAGGATAACTTGGAAGTCAGCATTTTCCTATATAACTCTGCCTGAACCTTAAGATTTTCCTCAGGGACCTTATTCAACACTTTGAGGATGAGAGTAACCCTAGGGATACTCTCCAGGGTGTACCATCCGTCTCTCTCATCAGAAAGGCAGAAGAAGAGACAGAAACCATTGAAAGAGGGCTAAGACAATTGGAAATAAGTACAGAACCACTAGAGGGTGCCAATTTGGTGGGAAAAGTGGGGGATAAGAAGGAGACAAGGAGGGGGAAGGCAGTTGGAAAGAGGAAAAGAAAGACGTGTTGGGCTGAGGAAAATATTGCAGTGGAGAATAAAGACTTAGTGGAATTGATACAGGAAGATCCTTGGACAGGGTAGTGGGTAGAGTTTCGAGTACCCTGTGAGCATGCAGAGAAAGAGTGGAAGATACAAACATATAGAAAACCACCATATCGGGGCAAGACAGAGGAAAGGAAAAGAAAGAAAGAGTATAAAGCTTGGATACAAAGGGAGGAACAAGCAAGAGAACAAAGAAGATGTATGGCGCCAGCTGGGAGATCCCGTGAGCCCAGTCCTTTCAGACCCCCCAGTGAGACAGAACAAGGGGAAGAAAGTCTGGGAGCAGCAGGTGGACTGGGTGTATCACCCACAACCATAGCTTTAATGAACAATATGGCGGGTACCCCGGGCATCAGATAGAAGTGGCCCCATTGAGTTAAGAGTTCTTCTCTTTTGTTTCAAGGAGAGTTACCCAGTTTGACAAAAGTTAAGACGTACGATTTGTTGTTAAAAGTGGAAACGAATAATGTGGACATGTTTGAGACTGATGACCTGTTAGATAATAAACCTGTTTTATTGGAAGAATTTGGGCTCCCATTGCCTTCTTTACAGAAAAACACACTGACAAAGGTAAAGGACACTAAACAAGATCACAAACACCCCTGCGAACTACTGTATCAAGGAGGAGGATTGTCCATAACTGCTCACTGGTTACATAAAAGCCTTTTTCAGAGATGTCTGTAAGGTCACAACTATTTTCAGTGAATACGTGACTATAATCAAATATGTAGCTTAGACCTTTTGGTTTTCAAATATGTGGGTTTAATTGTAGGGTGTTGTGAATTTTGATTTCAAGGTGGGACAGGCTCTTTGTCTGAGAGAGGCCTCAGCCCCCCAAATATAGATTGAGGTGGTGCTCTCTGCTTGAACAATAACCTGCCTTTGTGTGATCATTATGCCTATTTTGCATTTAAACTGTGTTTAGGCTTGTTAAAATCAATAAAATTGATATTTTAAACCACTTGGGAAACTGTTGTGTTATAAGGTGATAACATAACAGTTTCCCAGGTGGTTTAAAATATCAATTTTATTTTATTGATATATAATTATGGAAATAAAGGTTTCTACCTCTCTTCATTTCTCTTTATCTATCTTTCTGTTTGATTATATCAAATTCTCCATCATAATAGTGTACAAGTAACTGCACTATTGCCAAATATAAATCTTCTATTTCACACAGTTGCCACAGGGTGGCACTCCTACCTAAATCTATTTATTAGTTGAGGCATGCAGAGGCCTGCTTTTTGTGGTGAAAAATTTCCTTAGTATCCATATAGAGGGGGTTGTATGGACTACACTTTTCATAAAATAAATCAAAAGTACAACA
The DNA here is from genome assembly GCF_051106095.1 of Pogona vitticeps. Classification (NCBI taxonomy): domain Eukaryota; kingdom Metazoa; phylum Chordata; class Lepidosauria; order Squamata; family Agamidae; genus Pogona; species Pogona vitticeps. The sequence continues at coordinate 75,829,803 of NC_135783.1, read as the reverse complement.
CCTTAGTTTAAATTATAAGGTATTAAACATCTTGTCACATGTAATTACAGAGCACCAGATGGTCAAACTTAAGGCTACACAGTAGCTTGCTTTTAATCTACTGCAGAACTAGATAAGAGGGTAGATTCTTTAAGCTAACTAACTAATTTAAAATGTGAGTTAACAGGCAGAGGCGTACATCAGAATTATCTGTAGCAAGGAAATAAATCTGAGAAGTGTTAAAGGTGCTAGATTTGTAATGGTTTGTCAGATCAATAGCAGGTGCTGGAAGGATTGTAGCTACAGGAATAACAGCTCTTATGTCCCAGCTAAAGTTTACAGCAGACATGCAAAGGGTAACTGCTTCAGCTGTTGAATTTTAAATAACTGAAAAGGCAGTGTTCAGGTAGTAAGGCATTATTTATATACAAAACACTATGGTGTAGGAAGTGGAAATATATACTGTACACATCTCTGCACAATCCGTCAGAGATGTTTTCGTGCCTGAACAAAAGATGGAATTGCACTTTCAATTTAATTGTAAAATATCTTAATCTCTTTCTTTCTCATAGTACATACTGTCCAATATATTCATTTTAAAAGGGATACATTTTGTTAAACGTATTTTTCTTTGAAACTCTGTATATTTTTAATGGTGCCAGCCATATCACTGAATTGTTTCCAAGGAAAAAAGTTCTCTTCGAATACTACATCCCTTGGTTTCCCCAAATTCTGTAATAAATAATAATAATAATCATATGCCATCAAGTCAATTGTGACTTACAGCAACCCTTTTCAAGGTTTCCCAGGTAGAGAATGCTTGGAAGTGGTTTATCATTCCATTTTTCTGGGGACACCTGGGACTGTGCAGGTTGCCCATGGCCACACAAGCTGGCTCTACTCCCAAGAGGCACCATGGAGAATCAAACTCTCAACCTCTGGTTTCACAGTGAGATACCTAAACTACTGCACTGTCATAATCCAGTGTACTTTATATGTTTGCTGTAGACTGAAAATAAGGAAGAGGAATAGTCCCTAGAGATATGGGATTTATTTTTCATATAAATTTGTAATTGAATGCCCAATTAAGTTTGAAAGTTTCTGGTTAAAAGGAAATCCCTAATGTAGTAAATACACCAATGATAATTTATCTAAATTGCTATGATGCAATTTAAAGAACATCCCCCTTCCCTCTGCTCTGTCCAAAAAAATCATAAAATCATTCGAGTTTCAATTCTGACATAATTATTTACTTTGATGTATTCTTCATATGTAGCTTTTGAAAATTCTCATGGGAGTATCATTGCATTTTCTAACACTCTTCGCTTTTCACAGCTCTTTAGAGTGCCATTAAGCATTCAGTGTTAATTAAACACTGTTGTCAAATTATGCAAGACACTTTTCTAAAATTTAATGCATATAATTATTCAGGCCACAGAAAAGATAATTTCAAGTAAACAGTAGTTGGATATGTTCTACCATGTCTATTAAAAACATGACAGAAATCTGAATTTCCATACAACGACCAGTCACAGAAGTATGACCTATTTTTTATTGCCTTGCACATTTAAAAATCACACAAACAATGTAAATATTCAAACAGGAGGCAGGGCTCTTCAGCCCAAAGTGAGCATGGTCTTCCCACTCTGTTTTCATATGCATAAAGCCAGAACACCTCCTTTCCTATAAGGCTCTTCTGGTATAACATTTTGTTTGAGGCTGAAATCACGTCAGCATTTCACCTTGGTGGCTAAACACACATATTTGCAAGTAAAACCCATGCTTGTCTCCCTATGTTGTGGGTGCCCCCATCACTGGAGATTTTCAAGAAAAGACTGGACAGGCATCTGTCTGGGATGGCATGAGGTCTCCTGCCTTGGGCAGGGGGTTGGACTAGAAGAACTCCAAGGTCCCTTCCAACCTTACGACAATTCTATTCTCTGTTTACCTCTCAATAATCAATAAGAAAACAAACCAATGTGATTTGCAAACCATGGAAGGTGTGAAAGTCTTCTGGTGCTATGAACATGTACTCTCCCACACTTAAGTTATTCCCGTTTCTGTTGGTATACTATCAGTAACATAGTGTGAGTCCTGCCAGCCCCTCCCACATCAATCTGGTGTTCTTCTTCCCTATTAGTCTGTAAATACCAGAGACCAATAGCTGAATTTAACAGGTTTTATTGAACTAAAGGCCAATTTAATAATGAAAGTGTGAGAACTCCATCCTATTCCTTCTAGCTAACTCCACTGACCTAAAGTCCAGCCCTAACAAAAATGCTGCCTCTGGTTTCGCTCACTAAGGTTCTTACTTGGCGAGACAAGACAAGTTCATTCCATGGTTCTCTTCCCAACAGGGTGAGACAAAGTCTTGCATTCTAAATGTCATAGGTTTATAGGTGTCTTCAACAACGAGAGTCTATACATGTACAGTGAAGGCAGCCAGGGGAATAAGTTATTTCTTGGTGTCCCCTTTGAGGTCTCCCTGGTCCTGTCCTCCAGTCTCCTCTGACATTGTGTTCCTCCAGACTCCTCCTCCCATCACTGTTGGGATTTCTTATTATTATCTCTCTTGGCTTTCCTTGCAGCTCACCATTCTCACTCTCACCAATAAGAGGAGCAGTAAGGAGGTTTGGGGAGTTTGCAACTCTTAGCTGCTAACACCCCATGCCAGGGATCTTCTTGATGTATATAGTCCCACTCTCCTGGCAGTTCTGCCTCTTCCTCAGGGGAGTCCTCTGCTCAATAGGTCCCAGTCAACCTGTCTAGGGCATCAACCCAAACCTCTCCTGAGCTTCTCTAGGATCCTGTTTTGTTGTTTTGAGGTTTCAATCCCTGGGTTCCCATCCTTGGACTTCCTGGATTTTTGCTTTTGTTTCCTTTCTTCTACGGGCCCTGGTTGATAGCCTACCTCCTCCTTTTTCACCTCTCCCCTTTTTTTTCACTGGAAAGCTTCTTTTATATCAGCTAACCACCAAGAGTAAAGCACTGCCTCCTTCTATCTAACTGGGTAGCCTCCAATCCCCGAAGCAGACTTTATGACGTATGCCTCTATGTGGGTCCCGCTTTCTCAGTATTAACCAGTAGCATCATTTCCGTCCTTGGGTTCCTGTGCAGGAACCCTCATGATAAGCTCTCCAGATGTAGGGGAAGGGCATGTGGATTCTAGGTTGTGGTGTGAGACAGAGGCACCTGTGTCTTCCCCATACATATAATTTGGTATTTTGAACTTTCGTACATTTTCCCCTGCACTGTCCACAATATATTGTACAATCTGATGAAGACGAGTTTATGTTGAAAGCTAGCCTAATACAGATATCATCAACCTTATCAGGGTTCTCAGCAAATAAACTAGATTTCCAAAGCAAGGGAAGAGTCATTTTTCTTTTGCTATGTGGCTCATCCACTGTCTGAGATCCTGCTGGCTTTAGAGGTGACACAGGAATCGGTCAGTATTTGCAAGTTGTCATTCCTCTGCCACAACAAACAAAGCAGTATCTGTCCAAAAATCAGTCCCTAGTTCATATTGGCATGGATCCAAATAACTATACTCTCGCAAATAACCTTAGAAGGAGCCACACTGCAAAGCTACCAGCAACCTAACTTCTACCTATACCTGACATATCCTTACATGCTTCTTCAATAGGCAGCATTTATATAGTTTTGGCTCCTTTAGAAAAACTGATCACTGGGTGGACATTTAGGTCATTTTAAAAACATTTGGGTTCATTTACAAATACACAAGTTGAGCGTAGGCTGAGACATGCAATTGAATCTATCCTGTATATGTGAAATCATGGACTGCATCAAGTTGCCACAAAGGAATATACAAAAGTGCACACCAAAATTCAAGAAGAACTCCTCTAATTCACTCCATCCCTCTGCTTACACATTTCTATTGCATTTTCTTTTGTAGCTCTCTTTCATGCCATTCTGAAGGAGAAAGGGAATGACTCATATTTTTGAGGCCCCGATAGCTAGCTCATAGTCCTTGCAGAACTTTCCAGAATAGTTTCTGTATCAAGAACACCCCTTCTAAGGATTAACTCCCCTTGAGAGACATTGTCTGAATATCTTGGGTTATCAATGCTCCTTTGCACAATCCCAAACAGGAGATCAATATGGCTTCAGGTTAAATCCACAGGGTTTGTTATCAGGTTACTATGATCTAAAAGGCCTACAATACACTTTTTTAATATGCCTCTTTTATGGTCTTTCTAAAGAGAGGAAGATATTAAAGCTCATCTGGCTCTATTCCTTCTCACCTGGAGTATCTCCTTCCTAATTGGAGGTAGAGGTAGGGCTTGAGATAAATGCTGTTACAATCACTGTAAGATAATGAAAGAGTGAATTCTTAAGGAAATAATTCATGCAAGCAAGCAAGCCCAGTCAAGGTTTCACAGTTGCTAAATTCCCTTTGACTGGATACTGGCCAAAACAGACTCGGAGCAGTCAATCTATGGGCATTCAAAGGTCTTCCTTCATGGCTCCAATTTCAACGGCACATCAGAACTGATTTAGGATACCATAACTGACACCATAATTGTATTGTAGATCACTATTTTCCTTTGGCCATGCAAGAAATGCATGGAAAATAGCAAACAAACATTTCAAAAAGCAGCTTTAGGACTTGGGAGCAATGAGAGCAGGAGATCCTTCTTGAAGGATATTGTGAGGAACATGATTGTGCAAGCAGTGCACTACACTAAAGTCAAAGTGTTGGCGGTGAAGAGGCTTATAACTGGAATAATTTAGGACACAAGAAGCAGGTGATGTACCTAAAATTCTCTCTGGCCTGCACAATTTGTTTTCTTTTGAAAAACCATCACCAAAGATTTAAGAACCTAACTAAATTTTTGTCTAAGCTGTACAATTTGTTTTATTTTGAAACAGTAATAATCAGAGATTCAGACCATTTAAAAACTGATTTCATTTAAAAGTGGAACCTGAACTACAGTATTTCTACCCAGCCAGTGGCAAAACGTATATCACATTTCTTATCCCACCAGAGGTAGTGACACCATTAGAGAGAGGGATAATAAAGCAGCCAATGTTGAGCATACAAAGACTGAACTTTTAGTGGTGGAAGGAATCAGTGGGAAGGGAAGGCAAAAACAGACACTCTTTCTCTGTAATGACTGATACCATCTCCCAAGATTTTCCTACATTTCAGACTTACCTAAAGGAATGGCAAAACATCAACAATAAAAGCAATTAACAGTTATGGGGAGAAAGCACAACCAAGACTTAGTACCATGTTTAATGACTACTTTAATGCATAGGTAACTCTTGAGTAAACAAAGCCTGAAACAAACTTATTGCAGGAAATAAATTGTTAGTGGTTTCATCCCTGCCAGCTTTGCCCTAAAACTAAGCATAAGAACATAAGAAGAGCCCTGCTGAATCAGGCCAAGGGCCCATCTGATCCAGCTTCCTGGATCTCACAGTAGCCCCACCACATTCCTCTGGGAGCACACGAGACAACTAGATACCTGTCCCCTGATACCATTCCCCTGCATCTGGCATTTGAAGCCTGGAGATTATACATCCCCATCATGGCTTGTAACATACGATGGACTTTTCCTCCAGAAATCTGTCAAATCCCCTTTTAAAGGCATCTAGGTTGGGTGTCATCACCACATCCTGTGGCAAGGAGTTCCATGGACTAACAACACGCTGGGTAAAGAAATATTTTTTTTTGTCTGCTCTCACTCTCTCAACACTCCATTGTAGTGGATGTCCCCTGGTTCTAGTATTGCATGAGAAGGGAAAAGAGCTTCCCTCTATCCATTTTATCCACCCCCTGCATAATTCTATACATCTCAATCATGTCCCCACTCTGGTGACTTTTCTCTAGACTAAAAAGCCCCAAATGCTGTAGCCTTTCCTCATAAGGGAGGTGTCCCAGCCCAGTCATCATTTCAGTTACTCTCTTCTGCATCTTTTCCAGTTCCACTATGTCTTTTTTGAGGTGCGGCGACCAGAACTGTATGCAACACTCCAGGTGTGGCCTTACCAGCATTATGCATAATGGCATTATAATGGTGGCTGTTTTATTTCCAGTTCCCTTTTTAATGAGACCTAGTACAGAATCGGCCTTCTTCATTGCCACCGCACACTGGGTTGACACTTTCATTGAGCTGTCCACCAGCACACCAAGATCTCTTTCCTCATCCATCACGGACAGGTCAGAACCCATTAGCTGATAACTAAAGTTTTGATTTTTTGCCCTGATGTGCATTACTTTACATTTTCTTATACTGAAACACGTTTGCCATTTTGCTGCCCATTCTCCCAGTTTGGAGAGATCTTTCTGGAGCTCTTCACAATCCTTTCTGGTCTTCACCATCCAGAAAGGTTTTATGTTATCTGCAAACTTGGCCACCTCACTGCTTATCCCTGTCTCCAGGTCATTTATGAAGAGGTTGAAAAGCACCAGTCCCAGAACAGATCCCTGGGACACACCACTCTCCAGCTCTCTCCATTGTGAAAATTGCCCATTAAAACCTACTCTCTGTTTCCTTGTTCTCAACCAATTCTCAATCCATAATAGGACCTGCCCTCTTATCCCCTGACTGTGGAGTTTTCTCATCAGCCTTTGGTGAGGAACCATGTCAAATGCATTCTGAAAATCCAGACAGACAATATCCACATGCCTGTTGACCTTTCTAAAGAATTCTAAAAGGTTTGTGAGGCAAGATTTAACCTTACAGAAGCTATGCTGATTTCCCCTCTGCAAAGCTTGTTCTTCTAAGCAAAATTAAGGCTCAAAGGCCCATTCATTCAATTCAATTCAAAGTTAAGGATCAAAGGCCTATTAGTTCAAATAAGGGGGGGGGGGGAATTACAGCCCTTTACATGATTTAGATTGCAGTTCCCAGAATTCCTAACCATTGGGTATATTGTCCAGGGCTAGTTGGGAGCTGCAGTCCACCGCACCTGGAGTGTCACATTTCCCCCCACCTTTGTTAGACTATCTCACATAAATATTTTTAAACAAAATATAATTATGTTAAAGAGCAGAGACATCACCTTGCCAACAAAAGTCCTATGGTTTTTCCTGTCGTGACATATGGAAGTGAGAGCTGGACCATTAAGAAAGCAGACCGCCGAAGAATTGATGCCTTTGAATTGTGGTGCTGGAGGAGGCTCTTGAGAGTCCCCTGGACTGCAAGGAGAACAAACCTATCGATTCTAAAGGAAATCAACCCTGAGCACTCACTGGAATGACAGATCCTGAAGCTGAGGCTCCAGTACTTTGGCCATCTCATGAGAAGAGAAGACTCCTTGGAAAAGACCTTGATGTTAGGAAAGTGTGACGGCAAGAGGAGAAGGGGACGACAGAGGAGGATGGGATGGCTGGACAGTGTCTGCAAAGCAACCAACATGAAATTGACACAACTACGGGAGGCAGTGGAGGATAGAAGGGCCTACCGTGCTCTGGTTCATGGGGTCACGAAGAGTCGGACACGACTAAACAATAACCAGCAAGCTATTGTCTAAATGCAGAATAGAGGGGCAATCATACCTGCATCCTCCCCCTCAACATCCCAGAAGGCTCCTCACTGTGTGCTTGTTCTCACATCAGTCACAAGATCGTTCACACAACAGGTTGCATGATGGGAAAATTCTTGGTGCAGAGGAACACTTGCGCAATTGCCTGTCTGCTCCTCATATAAGCATTATGATACTGGACAATACACTGTAGAAATCTGAAACTATTCTGCATAACTGAAAGTTACTTGGTGTAAAATATCCACTTCGAGCCCTTCTGCATTCCATTTAGCATTGTGATGCTTATTTCTGAATAAAAGTGTATTAGACACTCAGAAAAGGTGAGCTGTGTTGTTTACATACAATTGCATTAGGCTTTAGTTTATTTTCTTATACTGTACTGTACATTTATATGACAGCTTTCATTGACATCTAAAATGGTTTACATCAAATCAAGAAACAATTCAAATTCACAATAAGCCAAAGAACAGTACATATAACAGCAACAGTAAAAACACAGCCAAAGATTTTGCTCAAGTCCACCTAATGAACCAAGCACTACTCAAGCAAACCTTGGCTATATAAGAAAATCGTAACTTGATGCTTGAAATTCAAAACATTCTCTATTTTAAGATGTCCTCCCTTTGAAGAACTGTCCTGTCCAAGGCTTATTTTTAAATGACAAATGGTGAGAAAAGACAGTAAGAAGAAAGTACCCATCAGCAGCCATCACTTGGTTATGTATGTGCATGATACCTGAGCACAGTCTTTCGCATGTGTTGCATTTTTATATAAATTACTGTAACTCTGGGTAGTGTGGGCGGCATATAAATTGAATAAATAAATAAATAAATAAATAAATAAATAAATAAATAAATAAATAAATAAATAAATAAATAAACTATTTGCAAAGTTGCATCTATATTTATACAAATATGTATTTTTGTCCTCTTCTTAGTGATGTATTTCCTCTTTTTTTGCTGCTGCATAATTGGCTTCCTTACAGAGGGTCCAAAATGGTGATGACTGCTTCTATAAGTCAACTGTGTGCAGTTTCTTTGTGGTTAGCAGTTTTAATATCTGAACCCCAAATAACTTGAAAACAGCCAAAAGGACTTTAAAAACTCTTGTTGTTTAGTCGTTTAGTCGTGTCTGACTCTTCGTGACCCCATGGAACAGATCCTGTCTTCCACTGCCTCCCAGAGTTGGATCAAATTGGTCGCTTCGATGACACTATCCAGCCATCTCATCCTCTTTCGTCCCCTTCTCCTCCTGCCTTCACACTTTCTTAACATCAGGGTCTTTTCCAGGAAGTCTTCTCTTCTCATGAGATGGTCAAAGTATTGGAGCCTCAGCTTCCGGATCTGTCCTTCCAGTGAGCACTCAGGATTGATTTCCTTTAGAATTGATAGGTTTGTTCTCCTTGCAGTCCAGGGGACTCTCAAGAGCCTCCTCCAGCTCCACAATTCAAAGGCATCAATTCTTCAGCGGTCAGCTTTTTTAATGGTCCAGCTCTCACTTCCGTACATCACTACAGGAAAAAACATAGCTTTGAATATTCGGAGTTTTGTTGGCAAGGTGATACTCTGCTTTTTAAGATGCTGTCAAGGTTTGTCATCGCTTTCCTCCCAAGAAGCAGGTGTCTTTTAATTTCGTGGCTGCTTTCACCATCTGTAGTGATCATGGAGCCCAAGAAAGTTAAATATGTCACTGCCTCCATATCTTCCCCTTCTGTTTCCCAGGAGGTGATGGGACCAGTGGCCATGATCTTAGTTTTTTTGATGTTGAGCTTCAAACTGTTTTTTTTTTTTTTGCACTTTCCTCTTTCACCCTCATTACAAGGTTCCTTAATTCCTCCTCACTTTCTGCCATCAAAGTGGTATCATCTACATATATGAGGTTATTGATATTCCTTCCGGCCATCTGAATTCCATTCTGGGATTTCTCCAATCCGGCCTTTAGCATGATGTATTCTGCGTATGTTAAATAAGGCAGGGGACAATATACAGCCTTTTCATACCTCCTTTCCCAATCAGTTGTTCCATATCCAGTTCTAAATGTTGCTTCCTGTCCCACATATAGGTTTCTCAGGAGATGGATAAGGTGGTCAGGCACTGCCATTTCTTTAAGAACTTGCCATAGTTTGCTGTGGTCCACACAGTCAAAGGCTTTTGCGTAGTCAATGAAGCAGAACTAGATGTTTTTCTATAACTCTCTGGCTTTCTCCATAATCCAGCACATGTTAGCAATTTGGTCTCTGGTTCCTCTGCCCCTTCGAAATCCAGCTTGTACTTCTGGGAGTTCTCAGTCCACATACTGCTGAAGCCTACCTTGTAGGATTTTGAGCATAACCTTGATAGCGTGTGAAATGAGTGAGTGCTGTTAAAAACTGTAGTCTTCATTAAAATTAGGTTGCAATTGTTTTCTGCCAATTTCAGACTTGGTTTATTAATCTGAAACTCTGCAAAAGTAGTTCCACCATCTCATCAGGGAAACTTTAATTAATCAGTATCATAGATCCCCCTGCATTGGAAAAAAAATAAAATATCTAATATGGCAGAACAAACTAGCAGGAGCCAAACAGAATCTAATTTATTTTCTGCTTAAATCAATTTATTCCAATATCCTTTAGAATGCAGCACAGACTCAGATTGTTTTGGGCCTATTAGCATAGCTGAATATGAAAAGAAGCACATGCAGTTACTAAGGTGCCACTGGAAAAATACACAGACATGGTATCACCATGGCAAGGTTCTGCAAAGTGTTCTTTATGGCCACTGGACTTAGGACTCTAGATTTTGCTCCTGATAGAATAATAATGTTTGCTATCTTCCTGACTCACAATTTTTCATAGAAATGCATAGTTTGCTTTTTCCCTTTTAAATAAGACCTGTATTTCTGTATTCTCTAATAAGTAACAAGGCTTTAGACCCTTAATGATACCGTGTGTTTTTTTAAAGAACACAAGATAGACGAAGCACTTGGGTTTATAGAATCACACTGACATTCTTGATGTCCATTAAGTTAATATTCGAATGCATGGAACAGAGAGAGGCCTTAGAGACTGCGCATATATTGTTAAAGATGCCGAATGGTCTAATGCACAGCATTTTCCTTTCCTTGTATATTTTTATAATACCAGGGGAATAAATCCCAGTAAAAGCTAGTACTTTTTAAGTAGTTCAAATATGGCAGTAGCACTCAAAATACAGCATGTAACTTTTTTTAAAAAAGCAGCCAAGTCTACAGGAATAAGAAAGTGTGAAGAAACAAGAAAGTGAGCAAATAAATTGCTTTAAGATATTTATAAATGTAGACTTTGCGCACAGACTATTTTTTTAAAAAATAGCCTGCTGTCTTTGAAAACTTACGGTGACTATCAAGAGAAGTTTGTTAAAGCGGGTGCACAATATAAGAATACAATCAAAATGAAACAAATTACAAATGCACCAAAATAACATCCTGTATTCCAGAGTTTATATTCTGCTGACAAAACATTCCCCAGTTATTAACTAAAATACTTTTATCCTGCCTTTCTCCTTAAAAAGGATTGGTTACATCACTGAAAGGCAATATTTAAAAGCTAAAAACGTTAATTATGCAAATATTTTAAAAGAGTCAAACAAATACCACACCAAAATGACAAACAAAATCAACACCAAAGACACATTCAAAGTAGCATCAGGTTATGAAGACTCCGACTAATGGGAAGTGAGGGAAATGATTATCACAGTTTCTTTCTCCCACTGCCACCTCTAACACCAGTCCCCCCCATTGTTTCACAATGGCAGCCAAAACTCTGAAGAAACAGGAGAGGGAGAAATCAGAGGCCATGACCTCCCCTTCCCCAGGTGATCCCGGAGAGAAAAGTTGCGGGGAGGGCAAAACCCTTTAGTTTACTGAAGAACCACTTCAATCGGTGGGAAGTTTTTCTGATCCACTAAAACATCAACCTCAAGGAAAAATCAACAAAAGACCAGTGGTTAAGAACAAGGACAAGAGGGTTTCAACACTAAACCAAACAAAGCGAAGGCCGTTTCAAAATGGAAGGTCTTCATACTAACGAAGGTGCTGGAAAGGAAAGAGCTCTTCTTATCCAAGTCAGCACTAGATTGTTATGGGTATAAATGGCCTTGGGGGTTGATTGCCCTTCTCTATTGTTTAGGTCAACGGTTTGTGTGGAATGCAAATATCTGCGCTACTTCGCTGCACGTCCGCCTGACCACTCGTTCAGGCTCCCCCAACAACCCTCCACAGATGTGCCCCCGTTTGTACGAAACGCCGCAAAGACCTTCCAGGTTTCTTGCAGCTTTGCGGTTAAGGGTGTGAGAAGTCAACGTCCTAGAAGAGAGCCACAGTTTAATCAGAGACCATCAGGAGGCGCCGCGAGCCCAGGATTGAAGAGAGAAAAGGCAAGCGAAAGCGAGGAAGGCGCTGTTGAGCTGCGGAGTAACATAAGGAGAAAGTGGGGAAATACAAGGGCTCCCTGCTTGTTTCCTCATCCCATCTCCGTAGGCACAGGAAAGGCAGTTGAAAGGTTCTAGGGGATGCAGTACGTGAGGGACCGTCTCTGCGTCTTCTATAGCCTTTATGAGCAATTAGGCAAGACAGGCGAAGTGGGCCTTTGGAACCATTACCTCCGGACACTGCCTCAGCCTCCCCATTCGTCCGCCTCCAGCAAAAGGAGTGGGCGCGAGAGGACCAAGGCACACACCCTGGCAGCACCGTTCTCTGGGGCCACAACCTGCTGCAGCCCCAGCTTCCACTTTCCTGCTACTCTTGGGCTTTCGTTCCAGCGGCAGGATCCCCAGAGCCAGGCCGGGAGCTCTCCCACCTTACATGTTCGCCGAGAAGGCACGGTCGCCTCCGGCCCCGCTTCCTCGCGCTGCCCTTCGGCGGCAAGACGCTGCAGCTCTCGGAGAGGCGGCGCCCTTTCCCGCTTCTTCCCCCCCCCCCGTGGGCGCCCGCCTGAGGTAGCCTGGAAAGAGAGGCGGCGTGGTTTTGTTTTGTTTGTTTTTCCTGCCACCGCTACGACTCTTCGCCCGGCCAGTCTCACGTGCAAGGCTCCTCTTCCCTTTGTTTGTTGACTCCCTTCAGGGTCTAGAAAGTCGTGGGGAGAGTCGCTTGTAGCCAAGGGGCGAGAGAGGGAAGCCAAGGGCCGATATAACAGCCGGGGGGGGGGGTGTTGAATGCCGAAGAATGGATCGAAGGAGGCAGCCAGACAATTCAAAGGGAACTGAGAACGAGCGGGCAACACCGGAAAAGCAGCAATTGGACCAACTGAACAGGAAAAAAATTACGTTTTTTTCTTTCCTGTATGGAAAGACTGGCGAAATGATGGGCGCCTTTGAAAATTGGGGCGTGGGAGGGAGTTAGATCACTCTTCCGGCCTAGAGGAACACCCCGCTCTCCTCTTTTCCCCCTTTCTCCTTTACGGAAACACCCTCTGGGGCCTGGCCTCTCCCCGACCCCAGTCACAACGCCGTTCCCCATCTGTTTCACACCCTGGCTCTCTTCCCATCCCCAAAGTCAGAAGAAAGTTGTGAGTGAGGCGCAAAGCCTGAGAGCCCTGACACGTGAGGTCAAAGCAGGCATTTGAAACGCTTTGTTTGAAACAGATTTCATATTTCAGCATTTTGAGACAGAAACCATCAGTGCAGCTTCTGTTTTGAAGAAACTGGATGCGCCCCTGAGGCAATATGGAACATTTGTATATTACTGTGCAACCCTAACCAGAGCCATTTCAAGCAGTAAATCCCATTGCTGCTCCCACTAGGCATCTCTTCCACTTTCATTGAACTTGTTGGCTCTTAACTGCCCATTCAGGATCAAACTACTCAAATATTTTGACTTACAACAGGGTTGCTTTTAACAATGTGCAACTAAACTGGGAGGAAATAGGGATGTCTCAGGAAGGCAACAGAGGATTTAAAAATCCCTGCTACTAAAAGCACTACGGCTTTCGCTGATGCCACTACATTACAGATGGGCAGACACAGAGGGCTGGTCACTGAAAGAGCAGCTCCCTCAGTCTCTGCTGTTTTGCTGTGTGTTCTTCCTCTGAATCTTCCTCTGGTGGTAGAGATTGGGCTCAATTTACTCCAACCACCAAATGAAAGAAAGCAAGCAGGCAGGCAGAGGTGGTAACTGTGGTTTCAAGGAGCAAGCTTGCCAGTTGCTGTTCACTTGCTTCCTTTTCCCAGCCAGTGAGCGAAGGCAACTGGTCTGCCCACTGCCTCTTGGACTCCATGTCTGTGCCCGACTTCACTGTGCCCAGTTCATTGCTCAAAAGGAGAGAATGTGCAAGCAGGGAGAGTCCAGGTTGCAGGGGGAGAGTGCAGGTAAGCAACTGGAGACAACCCCATCACTAGCCCAATCCTTGCTGCAGAACCCCTGGAAGGGGAGAGAAATCTGAGCAACCCAGAAATAATATTTGGTTTACCGAGTGGATATCTCACAACTGTGATGCCAGGGAGAGATTTCAGAGAGATGAGCAAGTGAGGCAGGATAGTCATTCCTTTCATATCTTTCATGCTGCATCATCCAGTCGGAGAAGATGATGAATATGTGAACAGCATTAGATATTCTCTAGAGTGTTGTCATGTACCATGACGTTTCTCTTAATTTCTTTTAATTTCCAGGTATGTAAAATATGTATGTAATAAGGTTTTCCAGGTATGTATGCTTTGTCATTGCTTCCATGGCTGAGCAGGGGTTTGAGCCCCGGTCTCTTGAGTCCAAGTAAACCACTCTATCCACTACACCCCAGTGACTCAAACCATCTCTAGTCTGGGCCAGATTAAGAGAAAACTCAGGGCTCCTGTACCTTTTATATTCTCCAGGAACTCTGCATTAAGTCCTGCAGGTGTAAGCTTCCTTGACAAGCAACAGCTGCTGAAGTCCTGGTTTGTGCACTATTAAAAGTTTGGGAACTCTGTCTTCTTTTACATCTGGCTATGTGAGGAAGTGCTGTGGACCCAATCCACCATAGGAGAGCAAACAAGGGGAAGCTTGGAACAACTGCTGCCTTCTTACACCCTCAACCCCTCCATAAAGGGCAGAACTCAAAGGGGAGGGCGTCCAATGAGGTGGAGATTCTGGAGACACTTGTCAGGGGGTGCTTTCCCCTCCTGTTCCTTTGCGGCTTCTGTTGTGGAGCAGAAAAAAAGAAGAAAGGTCGTCAAAATAAAAGTGGCTTTATTAAGATAAGAACCAGTGGCTGAGCAACAGCCTTCTCCCTCCAGACACTGAAGACCAACTGAGGAGACAGACTGGCACGGTGACCCGCGTTCCAACTGAGGCTCCAGGAGAGCCGTGAAATGGTTCACCGTCCAAAAGGCGGGAGCCTAGGAAACTGGTGACTTTTCGGGGCTTTGCTTGGCGTACACCAGCCGGCCGTTGATTCCCTCGTCGGGCGCTGCCATGAGGGGAGAGGAAGGGCAATGGAAAGGTAAAGGAAAGGTTGGGAAACGGTGGCAGTTTGTCGACTGGTCCTAGGAGGAGGCGAGGGGACAAAAAGAGGTCTGAACCCGTCCTTTCTGCCCAAAGGGCTGTTGAAAAGAGACGGGAGGTGGCGAAGCTGTTGCACAAACCGGCGAGCGCCGTGAAGGTCCACCCTCCCCACCTTAACGCGGGGCGAGATTAAAATATAGGCGCGCACACAGACCGGAGCGCAGCCCAGTAAACAGCTCGCGCCGTTCATGGCAGAGGGACCGAGGCAGGTGAGGGAGGGAGAGCGCCCAGGGAAGGAACTCCCGCCCAAGGCAAGCCGCCCGCGGAGAGACGAGAGGGCGGGAAGCAAGGAGAGAACAGCCGAGGAGAGGTAGGCACCCGGGAGGATTGTGTGGAGATGGGACCGTGCACGGAGCGAGCTCCGGCGGCTGGGTTTTAACGCCCCAGTCACCCTCCTGAGAGCCAAAGGCCGCTAGGATTTGATGGCGGAGGAGAAGCGGGACTGAGGCACCGGGCTCGCTGAGCACCGCCTGAGGTTTGCTTCGGCCGCCGCCGCCGCCGCTTTGGGATTTAATTTTCTTTCCTCCCCAGGGAATGGTGTGGTGCTAACAGTGGGTTCCTCCTTTTTGCTTCCGCGGATGCCTCTTGCCTCTGGAGCTGCTTCCATGGTTTTTGTTTTTCCTTTAAAAAAAAAGTCTCTACCGGGGAAAGGATTCGTTTTGGGGTTTTGCCGCCCCACTCCCAAAAGTTACGGTCTTGTTCCGAAATCCTCTCCTCCTCCTCTTCCTCGCCGCCCTCGGCTCCACGATGAGCGCCAACATCGTCTACGAGTGGCTGAAGACCCTGAAGCTCTCGCAGTACGCCGAGTCCTTTGTGGATAATGGCTATGATGACCTGGAGGTGTGCAAGCAGATCGGGGACCCGGACCTGGATGCCATCGGGGTCTCGCTGCCGCAGCACCGGCGCCGGCTCCACGACGCGGTGCAGAGGCTGAAGGAGGAGGACGAGACCACGGCGGGGCTCTACTTCACTTTGGAGCCGCAGCCGCCCAGCTCGCCCTCGCCGGAGATCTACACCAGCCACCTGGTGGAGCAGTACGAGGCCAAGACCTGGAAGGAGCCGCCCCTTAAGCATCACCCCCTTCCTCCTCCTCCTCCTCTCCCCACTCCTCGGAGGAACCAGGGCCCCCCCAGGAAAGTGGGGCTCTGCGGCAAGGAGCTGGTTACGTACCCCAGACTCAGACTGAAAATCATGATCAGGGATAAACTCGTCCGGGACGGCATCGACCTCAGTAAGCCCCCCTACTCCAACAAGGTAAGGAAGAGCAAGGTTGTCTCGTCTCTACTTTCTGTTGAGCTTTCCTGCCTTCCCTCTTTCCCTGATACCTTACATTTGTGGTAGGATGAGTTTTGGAGAGGGTAAAGCAGAACTTGCGTTCCTTGAGTTTTTCTCTTTTTTTTTAACTTGGTCCCAGTTGGTTCAGAATTTGAACGTGGCACTCTCGCTTTGCCCGCTTTGCCTGGGGTGCTGGAAAAAAAAAGACGTGCGCGTGTTGAGGAGGAGCTGAAGCAAAAAGGCATGGCAGGCTCGCGCTTTTCTTCCAAGCGGAGCTACCTTTGACGAGAGAACTAGACAGGATTCAGGGTTAAGTGCAGCTCTTAATCTCCTCTGAGAGTTGTTCAGTCCAACGGCGATGGTGCGCCTTAACTGCTAAAGGCAAACTTTTAAATGTCTTGTTCTTTACTGTCAGGGACACTTGTGAAATCGTTAGGAAACTATTTTTGGAATACTTGCGGAGACGGGTGAGGGTTGAATGATGTGTTTATTACTGTCTTTAATTAATTCTTGATGGAGCGAATAAGCCTGCAAAGAAAGGATGCCTTTTGGTACTTGTTTGAAGCGTTTTCCTAATTTCCAGGCGCTCTCAACTTCAAACACTTCTTTAGGGGTAGGCATGCAACCAGCAAAAATGGCCCTACAGGAAAAGTGTACAGTATTTGGGTTTCAAAATAAGTTTTGGATGGTTTCCTCCAGATAGGTAATGTGACAGACAAAAAGTTCTGGACACTGGGGAGGAAAGTTGTTGAAGAATGAATACTCCTTTGCTCTTTAATTGAAGGGTACCTTGTGGGCCAGTCCTATGACAAGTTTGTACAAAGAAGGAAGGATCACTCAGTTCAGTGGGATCTATTCCCAAGAAGTTGTGCACTGGATCATATGGACAACATGGCAATAAACCATGCTTCTTCCCTATTGCGAATGAGGACAGTACTGTAGAATGCCTGGGGTGAGGCACTGGACTAATAAATACCTTCTTTAATGTCTTAATAAAGAGGAAAAGCCAAGTACCTGCAAGTTTTCTGTTCCAAGCAACCTGAATTCCAAGCATATCTAAAATCTTGCTTTTGCAAGGGGAACTGACAATCAGATAATGAGTTTTAAAGTGCTTAGAATGGGGCTAGGTAGAAACTTGTGACTAATTTATTTTCATTGGGAAATTGCTTTATGTAGATAACTGATGGAATTTGTTATCTCCTATGTGATGTCTGTAATGTAATTCAATAACAGTATGTATAAGCAAGCTTCTTGTGGATTGACTTTTGAGTTCACCAAACAGATCTTCCACTGTCATCCTGGACAGCATAACTTGTATGATGGCTACCCACCATGCAGCAAAAACAGTTCTAAATGCAAATACATGAACAAATGTATTTCAAAGTAAAAACTTGTGTGTGGGGGAAATAATAGGGTCACCCTATTAAACAGTAACACACCAAACAGAGGCATGCTATGACAGTTTGGCCCACTTCATATTATGAATGCTGGAGCTTAAATGAGAAAGTGTCAAGGAAGTACCATGTTGGTTGTCAAATGTGTGTCATAATTTAATACAGAAATAATAACACACTCATGCAATCTATATCTAGAAGAAATAGAGTATCATGCCGTAAAAAGATTCAGTGATCAAGGGAAAGAATAGTTCTTTTCATCCCCTGACAGTATTGCAGGAAGTGGCTGCTGACAACAGGAGGAAACCATCTTCCATGGACTAGAAGTCTAATACGAAGTGGCAACGGCAGTGTGTGAACTCTTGCATCCTTAGCAAAGAAATCGGGGGAGGGGGGGGGAGAGCTGTTATCTGGTTTCAGCCAATTTATTTTTAAAGACATATGTTTACAGCAGAAAGCCACCTAAAATAAACTACTCCTGTGGTGGGCCTGTTCAAAACACAGAAATACTGTCCTTTTATTGAAATTGCCCATTTCCTTGAGGACATCATGCTGTTTATTGTAACTAGAGAATATTTGCAATTTCAAGTTTATATTTTTAAACAACTGTCTCTTTTATGGATTTCCTGTTATGATAATGATAAAGCGCAGCGGTAAAATAGACTCCTTTGGCTTCTTTAATATTGTTACATTTTCATGTTAAACAAATCTTACACAACCTCCGCAAGATTTTCAGTAATTCCTGTGCAAGTTAATAAAGGAAGGAATGTTTAGTTTAAATGTAGCAGACCGCATTATAACAGTTTTCACATGGTGAAAATAAATCAGCTAAATATGCCTAATTATTTCACATGATTTCATATGATTTTTTTAAAAAACGACTCTAGCTTTATTGCTTTAAGTAATTAAAATATTATATGTATTCTATAGCACATTTCAAGAGTTTAAGCATTTCATAGTAATGTCTCAGCAAAGCGGTGTCTTGCCTTTTATTTTTGACCGAAGGTTTGGAGTAACTGAGGGGGAGTATCTCAATCCACTACTCTATATTTTGGGGAAGAAGCAGTCTTGGTCAGGTGGTTGAATTAATATACCGGTCAGGTGTTGACCTTCTTAAATGTCCTGGTTATCTTAGTGGCCTTTGATACTATCCACTATAGTGTTCTTCAGGAGTGAGCTCAGAAGGCATGGTTATAGTATTCCTAGCTGGTTGCTCAGTTTCAGCCAGTGGGAGTTGGGTACCTTTGTTGTTTCATCTGCGGAAACTCCAGGATTCTCTCTTGTTGCTGTCTCATTTAGTACCTACATGATACTACTGGAGGAATAATCTTTAACACCAGTATGAATTACATGCAGCTCTGCTTCTTCCACCTGCTTATCCAGTAGAGGCTATGGAATTCCTGAATAGATACTGTACTTGTAGGTTGTTTCAGGATAGATGAGGGTGAGCAGGCTGCAGCTTAATCAAAATAAGACAGATGTACATGGTTCAGCACTATGTTCAAAAGCATAGTCAGTAGTGGTGGTAAGTAAGAATGGTGGTAACTAGGAGTGGTTTTGGCTGTGTTTTTAAAGTGAAATAAAGAGTCCTAGGCTCTGTGCATGGCTGTCTATGAAGATAACTTTAAGATGTGAGCTAATAAAAAGTGGCATTTAGAATCTTTAATGGAGCTCAGTATAGGATTTCTGCACTTTTTAAAGTCAAAACTTTCTGAGCCCTGAATTGTTTGGGTCTAGAATATTTGGAAAGTCACCTACAGCAGGCTTCAAAATGTCCTCCAGAGGCCCTATTTGCTGGTCTACTATTAGGACTGGTGGATAATAAAGTATTGGCCAGCACTGTGAAAGCTGTATGAAGTTCTGTGTTGAGACTCAGACTCGGCTGACGTTGTTGTTTTTCAGAGTTACATTTACTTGCTTGTTCTAATTTGTAACAGGAAAAAACTCGCTGTTGGTAATCAACTTTCTGCATTTGGTTTGGCATAGATTGCATTTTACTATGATAGACTTATTTTGAATTAGCTATTTTAAATTGATTTAGACTTTATCAATTGGCTGTATCAAAAGGATTTGGAAGTGCCAGATCAAAATATCTGAGAGTCACCAGTTATTGACAATCAAATAACATTCAATATCACTGTAAGATTGGACATTATTATTGTTGTCCAGACTTTGCAGACATAGGGCCAGTAGACTGGTTTTGCAAAGCCACTTATGAAGTCTGTCAAAGATAAATATCACCCAATCTTGTCTTGAATGAGATCCTGTGAATGCAACTATTTCTTCATGGAATTTGTAAGTAGAATAATTTTTACCTGTGTAAATATACCTCTCCTTCTGATTGCTGTCGTAACAAGCCCCTAGTCACCCACCTATATTTGTAGCAGTAAAAAGTTTAGTGTTCAGGTACAGCTGAACAGGGACGTGGTGGCACTGCAAGTTAAACTGCGAAGCCTCTGGGCTGCTAGGTCGAAAGACCAGCAGTTTGAATCCACACGACGGAGTGAGCTTCTGTCGCGTGTCCCAGCTCCTGCCAACCTAGCAGTTTGAAAGCATGTAAAAATGCAAGTAGATAAATAGGCACCACTATGGTGGGAAGGTAACAGTGTTCCATGTTTAATTGCGCTGGCCACGTCACCATGGAAACTGTCTACAGACAAACGCTGGCTCTGTGGCTTGGAGACGGGGATGAGCACGGTCACCTAGAGTCGGACACGACTGGACAATTGTCAAGGGGAACCTTTACCTTACAGCTGGGAAAGATTCTTCCCTGCTTTTGCAGGCACCACTTTGTATCCACAATCTGGAGGAACAGGAAAGGCAGAGTACCTACTGATATGAAAGGACAAATTGAAGCTTGGGTAGCGGCAGTAGATTCAGGAAGAATCAAGAGTTAGTGGCAGCTGCCTGTTGGAACAAGTTGCAGAAACTTTGCAGAGGGGTACTTAGGGAAAAGGCCCAGTTTTTCTCTGCATCATAGCAGCCCATTAAAAGTATGTAATGCTTAACCATATTTCATATTTTAATATATGCAGGATATTAAAGAGGATGGTAGACTAAGTGAACTTATTATTGACAATGCAGAAGGGTAAGGATCTAAGGATCTGCTTTTCATGTTTCTTTTCAAAGACGTATGTTCATAACTACCTCAAAGTGTGTTCAGTCTGTGTGTAACAAGATGGTTGTTTTGTCCTAGAACAATACCTGTGTGCTTGCCAACAGGAAAGAGTATGGTTATGCATTTTAAATTCTATAGATCTGATTGCATTTCTTTATTCTCCATCCTTCCGGACTCTTTGAGATAATATCAAAGGCTGTGGCAAAAGTATGTTTCATTAGCATAACCAGGGTGGTGTTGTACTATGAGCTGCCTGAATAGTGACACTAAATGGGCTCTGAATATAACCACATAACTGGTTTTACTGTTACAGCTGTGGTTTGTTTGAAGAAAGACATGAACTAAAAGTAAGTCTAAAAGCAATCAGTGAAATGATGGTTTCAGGACTTTCTAAATTAACTGGAAAGAGACATTCCTTTCTTAGAGAGTGAAAAATGTGAGTCATGGAAGGAAGGTTCATTTTAAATAAATGATATGGGCTGGGTGGGATTGAGAGACACTCATGGAAGCTGTGATTTACCATTCAACTATTTATACACAGTGAGTTCAATCGTTTTGTACATCAAAGCATGATCTTCCTTATTGTATTTGAAAAGTAGCAGTGATAGGAATCTGTATTGCTAATGAATAATTAAATTGTGCAGATCATAAAGAATTACTAAAACAGGTGACAAATTATTAAAACTGAATGGAAGTTGGAGATTTTTAATTTCAATATAAGGAAGTCAGAGTTGTATAACTATGACACACACGTCAAGAGAAATTAAGCACTCTATTTATCTTGTATACAGACTAACTAGTATCTAATAGTTTAGTGAAATTTCATTATGGCTTCTAATTGAAATAAACGACCCAACCTGACCTGTTCCTGAGGAACTTTATTCAATTTTGATTCCATAGAGAATTGCATAGGGAACTGTATGTGCAAAACGAAATTGCTAAAACAGGCATAAATGTTAAAGAAGCCAATCTCAATTAAATTATGTATTTGGTTTCAGTAACTATAAATTAATGGAGATTTTTATATGTATTAAAAATAAATATCAAAACCATGTGTTATGACCCCAAAATATGTAGCATTTCACTTCCATTCACTATGCTGTTCATGAATGCAGAATATACAGATAAAATTGTATTAGAACGTGAGTCATAAAGCTGAAAATGCATGCAAATGAACAGAAAAGCATGAAAAACAAATCCAGGTTAGTGCATCTTTAGGTATCTGTCTTTATTTTAAAATCTGCCTGCATTTCTAAAACAGCATACTCAGCAACAGAAGTCTAACTTTGTAATAACTTTTGTTGCAAAAGAGAGAGAGCTTTCCCCCATTATTTTAGGATTATTCAGCATGAAGGATTTCAGGATTTATTTCTTTATTCTTATTCTTTATAGAATACATAATATTTGTGATAAAATATCAGCTATGCAGCTAACTGCTGCCAATAGTGCATTAACATATTTGACATATGCCTCCCCCCCCCAAATAAAACAATTATTTAAGTGAAATAAAAATCACGGTACACTGTACTTGCGTTTAATACAGCTGAGTGTGCAATTACTTTCAGATTTATATTGAAATCAAGTGCTTTCATGTTCTCGAAGGTACCTTTGGAAATCTTCCCACCGATAAAAATAATGGCCAATAAAATAGTAATTGCCTAATTGGTCATATCCAGATCTGGACCTTCGGCCCACAATAACATCCAGTTGATAGATGTCCACCTTGGAGCTCCAGTTATTAGCAGTATTTTATCTGTGATCTAGGCAGTTTATCTGTGATCTAGGCAAAAGGAGAAGGGGACGACCGAGGATGAGATGGCTGGACAGTGTCTGCGAAGCTACCAACATGAATTTGACACAACTCCGGGAGGCAGTAGAAGATAGGAGGGCCTGGCGTGCTCTGGTCCATGGGGTCACGAAGAGTCGGACACGTCTAAACGACTAAACACACAGGCAGTTTGTGAAGTTATTTTTTAAAAAACATTGCCACTGAATTCCTTCTTTAAATAACTTTGCCCCTTCTTTGCTGTTCCAAGTTACTAGATATTTAGGTTAGGCATCCTTCAGTCTCGAAAGACTATGGTAGCGTGCTCTGTATGGAGGACTTGGAACAGCGTCTAGTGTGGCTGAGGAGGCCAATTCGAGAGTGACAATCCCTTCCACACTGGAGACAAATCCAATCTGTCCCCTGTCCAGCTCCCTGGTTTTGCTGCTTTTGTGATTTCCTCTTTGCCTCGGCCTGCTGGGCAAGGGTCGCTTCAAATTGGGAGAGGCCACGATGCAGTGCCTGCCTCCAGGCTGAACGCTCAGATGTCAGGGTTTCCCATCTGTTGAGGTCTATTCCTAAGGCCTTCAGATCTCGCTTGCAGACATCCTTGTATCGCAGCTGTGGTCTCCCTCTGGGGCGATTTCCCTGCACTAATTCTCCATACAGGAGGTTCTTTGGAATCCGACCATCAGCCATTCTCACGACGTGCCCAAGCCAACGTAGACGTCGCTGTTTCAGTAATGTATTCATGCTGAAAATTCCAGCTCGTTCTAGGACTACTCTGTTTGGGACTTTGTCCTGCCAGGTGGTCTGCATATTCTATACTAGATTTAAATCAGCTAGAATACATATACAGAAAATCTGAAGAGATAAATACAGTAATTCTTTCCTTGTGACAGTACTTGCATGCTATTTATATTGTATTTCCATAATTTCATTTTCACAATATTGATTGGCATAACTAGTTTCTACAGTAACTTTTGAAAACTGCTCAATTACACTCCACAATTACTGATTATCTGCTTCAATAATGAGGACAGTGAGGGGAAATGTCTACATTGGGGAATAATGAAAGAGTTAAGTGCTAATTCTATGCCATATTCCTTTGTTTTTAGCACTTCTGCAGATGTTCTTAATGAATATACTTTAAGGCTATGAGGAATGATGAGATTTGTGGAAGGGAGAAACTGAAAAACATGGTTCAGAGAAATGATACTTATCCCTATAGCAATACTGTATCTATATTGCTCCTTCTCCTGATTGGGATGATATATGAATGGGAGAGACCTTGTATGCTTAATTAATAATTACATGCCCCCAAGTCAATTCCAACTCATGGAGACTTTTCCTAGGGTCTTCTGAATATGGAGCACTCAAAAGCGGTTTACTATTCCTTTCTTCTGTGGGGAGGGCACCCTGGGACTGTGTACCTTGCAAAAGGCAGCCTTTTCTCCTGGGATACGTAATGAGGATGTGTACTCACCCAGATTTATAAAGCAGCTTTCCTCAACCTGATGTTCCACAAGCATTTTGAACATCAATTCTCACCAGATCAAACCAGTGGTCAGCTGTTCTGGGAATCAGATTCCCAAACATCTGGAGGGGATCATGCTGGAAGAACATGTTATCGGTTAATATGAGCCAATTAAGACCTCTCCAAAACATTCCAGTCCGTTCGCAACATCTGAATTCTGTTTGGGAGCCATACTAAACATTATTTCATCCTAGAATGCTGTTGGGACAAACCATGCACAGAGGAATAGCTATATAAATAGCTCCCCCTCCTTTCACAGGGTATCTGTTGTATTACTGATCTTGAAACTGATCACACAGCAGGCATACTGTCAATGCACAATAACCCTTCCTCTCAATATTTCTCCCAACTAGATTCTGGCCTTAGTCTCCCATATATCTTGGATATTGTGAGTCCTACTAGCCCCCACCCATACCCCGGGCCAAAATTCCACAGGTTCCAGCCTGGTCTTGTCACTTAAGGCACCTTTCCCCCACATTTCCAGACTATGTGGCACTGTTCCTAATGGAGCCTCCTTTGCCATGCCTGTTACTGCATGCATCACCAGCACCAAAGCTGAGTAGGGGTAGGCTCTGCAGCTCCTGTCAGGTGGTAAGGAGACCAATGATGGGAAGTCATTGGGTCAGCTTCCAGGTCCCTGACCACTTCCATGGCTGAACAGGCTGAGGGAGGAGCTGGCTGTCCTTGATGCAGTGCCAGTGCTGTCTTTCTCCCACATTTCCCATTCATCTGATAATGTTTGACTGTGACCTTTCAACTTCCACCCTCTTATTGCTGCCATTACACATTCCTTCAGATGTCCAACATGAGGCAGTGGCCCTTTCTCCACCTGCATCAGCCCATCCCTGTTGGCTAGGGGCCCAGGAGACTTGCCCTCTCCTGGGCATCTGGGGGTTCTGGGGTCGAGCCAGACGGCCTGCTGGAGATGCTCAAAGTGACCCCCTTCACAAATATTCCCCATATTTCAGTAGTTCACGTACATTAGTACATTAATTCTCTTTCTCACACCTGTCTTATCACTAAGAATTGTTGCTGATTCCTTTCTCAGCTGTATAAGCAAGTATATAGCTATACTAAACTGCCAATTTTTTTTTTTTTTAAATCATGTACTGTTTAGGCATGGAAATTTTGTTCACAACTTGTTATAAAAGATTGTTGTGAGGCTTAAGTATCCTGAGTTTAAAAATAGTTAAATATTGATATCTTGGATTGTGTTTGTAATATCTAGTTTATGTCACCACATCCTTTCAGAGGAGCGGAGACTTTCTGCCATGATGGCAAAACTGAAGTGAATGCACACGTCTTATGCTTAGAGACTTCTTTTTCTTATTTTTAACTGCCACAAAACACATATGCACATACTTTCTTCAAATCAATTTTTTTTGCATAATGTTCAGATCTTGTTTACAACAGTTCAGAGAAAGTGTTTGACAAGGGTCTTCCTTTAAAAATTTCCACTGGAGCTGGACCGGGCAGCCTAGTCTGAGCTGAAGGGTGAGAGCCAAAGGGCCCTTTCCCCATAGTTTTTAGCCTAAACAACAACAGAGATCGGCTTCTTTGTTTGATTCCAGCAGCAGAAGATAGGGTGGACAACTTCTGCAGGGTCTAGGGGCATTTTTTGAGTTGGTGGTGGTTCAAAAACTGAAAACACAAAGGCAACATGTCCTAAGGTGACAGGTAGAGCTATTTTGTTTATAATTATATGTACATAGACACATTTGTATATATCAAACACATACAGGTATACAGTATATGTTTTATAGTTGATTACAGTAAAATTTCTTAGCATTGCAACTACCAACAGTCGCACTCAGACTTAAATAATTGTTATTGTAAAAGTTTATTTTAGTACACTAATTATTGTTCCATGATTTCTCCCCCTCCGCCTCAAATCCACTGAGAACAAATTCAAATTAATCAAAATCAATTAACTAATGACATCAATTCACTAGGTAATTTTAAAAAGCTTTAAGAATCATGCACGTTAAGTTTGTTTAATGTGAAACTAAAAATATCAGGAAATGTTTAAATAATGAAAGTTTTCAATGCCAGTTTAAACAACAAAAGCTGTTTAAATATTGAAAGAAATGGATTGATTACAAAGGAAAAAGAACCTGGGGAAGAGGCTTAAGAAAATTAAAGGTTTTCTGTTTTAATCAAATACCTTCATGGAAATACCTTCAATAAATGACATTTTATTGAAATAAACAGTCTATTTAGCAGTTTCCAGTCAAATTTCAAAATAGCAAGACTCTTTAAAAAAAACTGAAGGGAGCACTAAGGACTTCAGCATCTGTGAGGCTGAATATTGCCAGTAAGTCACATTTCGCACATTCCTGCAAGCTATATGTACGTTTAATGTAGAGAATTGCCGGTTAAACTGGTAAAACTAAATGAGATGTGGCCTCAATTTCCTTTATTGGGAGAAGGATGAGATATAATAAATAAAGACTGACTGATTTACAGTAGGACCCCAGTATCAAGTGGGGGATTGGTTCCAAGTGCAGATTATAGCAAACACTATTTTATATTGTTAATATTTTCAGTCTATGCATAAGTGAATCAGTGGATACTGATCCCGCAGATAACAGGGCCCTACTGTATTTTTGTGAGAGGTTTCAAGAATTACCACCTACAGATGTGTGGTTGCTGTTAGTCTTCAAGGTGCCACGAGTCTTTTGCCGTATTTCTGTTACACAATTTAAAACAGTATAAATTGAGAACTCTTTGAGAACTGGTTAAACTGGAAATCTGTTTGTAAGAAGAGAGGCTGTGAGGAATTGCTCAGCTCTAGAACAGGAGAAGGCAGCCAATAACAAGAAGGAGAAAAAGTCTTGATGTTTATACTACCAAACAAGTTTCCAGGACACAGAGAAATGACAGGAAATATATTCAGTGGAATATGCTCCCAAGATTTGGACAATGTAGTTAATGGAATATTGGCTATGAATACTCCATGTGGAATGAGTTGGCAATTTGAGGATAATCTGATTGAGAAATCATCTCCATTTTGTACTTCTTATGTCCACAAAATCTCCAGGAAGTCTGGAGGGCTAGAACACCAAGTAGTTAGCTCTTTTCTCAAGCAAAGCACTCTCTGATGTTTACTGGTAATGGCCACGTGAATCCCTTAGCTGTTCTGAACTCTCTTGGCAATGCAGGACTATTAAAAAGTATTAGCCAGGTGTGTAACGCCAGAAGCAGGTCAGAAGAGGTTGAGGAATGGACAGACACAACTTAAGCACATGGAAGAGAGGCAAAGCCACTTAGATTTCCCCAAAACATTTTTTTAAAAAGGTATAAGATTGCCATATTTTCATTTTGCGCTTGCTTGCCATCTTTATCTCTGTGTGAAGCACTTATGCTTTTTATCTCCTGCTGAACACTGCTGAATCACCACTACCATGAAATCTTTTTTGTGATCTGAATTCACTAAAGATTTAAAGTCTAAGAATATGTCTCTCTTTTTAAAATGCAACTCCTAGAATTCTCCAGGGCAGAATTTTGGAAGTTCCATGTGACAGTGCTTTCTGGTAGTCTTATTGCAAGAGGACCGTGCCCAGATAGCATAGCACCAGCTTGCTCCCAAGAACCCATTGCAGGAGGAAATGAGGCTTCAGTGCCATCTAGCTCCAGAGGATTAGGCCTTGATCCAGATTAGCAAAATATAGGTGGTTTTAGATATGGTTCTCTGGACCAGAACTATCAGAATTCTGCCCTGTGGAATTCTAAGAGTTGCACTTATAATGATGATGATAATGATGGTGATGCCAATGATGGCGATGGCATTGGTGATTATTTATTTATTTATTTATTTATTTATTTATTTATTTATTTATTTATTTATTTATTTATTTATTTATTTATTTATTTATTTATTTATTTATTTATTTATTGCCTCATTAGTTTACAGCAAAATAAAATATAAGCCCACAGCAACAGAATTGTAAATAAAACTGAGATATTCTAAAACATAATACAAGAAGCATAATACCAGTTATCAGATAAAGATGGCATAAAATCAGATATACAGTAAAGCCAGCCAGGGATGTCATAGAAATGTTCTCTAAACAACAGTGTTTTAGAAGCCTCTTATGATTAAGGTAATGGCATATCCCTAATGAAGTCTCCCTGAGCTAGATTGATTTTTTTTTCTTTGCTTTGCTTGGGCAGTTTAAATTAGGTAACTGTTTTTTAAATAGTACTGTATAGCTGTGCTACAATAACACAATACCATATATTGGTATTCCCCAATTTTTGACAAATGGTGGAGGATTCTGTACTTTCTCTCTGTGGAGATCCCTATTAATTAAAACATGGCTGTACTATATTTAGCAGAAGATTGCTATTTTAAGATGCACTTTGCACCAGAATGTGCTGGTTTGTGTAAAACATTCCCATATCTGCCATTCGAGTAGTATAGTAGAAATTTAGTGACACTTTTGGCAAATACTGTAAAAAGCTGTCATTCCCATATATGAACTTGGCTCGGTGGATTATCTTTTGTAGCAAAGCAGCTTTTCGATACATTGCCTTCTGTATATCTGAAACACTGGAATAGTACTCTTCTAGTTACATTTGTGAAGATTCTCTGTCATCCAGGTGAGGTTATCTGGAAGTTGAGTCTTGGCAACTGGACTTCTTCCTTATTACCATGTTTCCCCCAAAATAAGACAGGGTCTTATATTAGTTTTTGCTCCAAAAAAACACAATAAGGCTTATTTTCAGAGGATTTTTAATTTTTTTCTCATCTATTCAAATACAGTCATGTCATCTTTTTCTGGTTGCTGCACAATGCTGCACAATGGTGGAAGGTGGGATTTCATTTAACTGGGGCTTATTTTTGGGGTAGGGCATATATTATAAGCATCCTTAAAAGTCATACTTACTTTCAGATTAGGTCTTATTTTCGGGGAAACAGGGTAGGTTGAAATGTTTTGCTACTCATCCAAGTAGCTTCTTCAGTCAGAAAAGAGTATGTTTTGCTATATGCCCTCTCTAGAGTAATAAATAATGTATTTTTAAAATGCTATGTTTATTGTGCTGGCAAAATTAAAAGGGAAAAAGAGAAAAGGGGCAAAATTTAGTGGTACTGAAAGGCTAACAGATTTATTTCACAATACGTTTCTATGGCTGAAAATGCACTAATTCAAAACCCCATTTGGCAAAAGTGAATTCTGATTCATGAAAGTTCAGACTGAAGTAAATTACAGTAATTAATCTTTAAGTGTCAGGGTTTTTTTCCCCTTTAATGTTCCCTCCCACCCTTTCATTTTGCCAACATGCTGAGATAGACTAACATGGCTGCTGCTTTAGAAATTGTATTTATTGGTGGCAGTTTGGTCTGTTTGACTAAAGTCATGATTTAAGGTTTATGCATTGACATTAACTTTTATTTTCAAGCTCCCACATCAGGTCCCCCCCCCTTTCCCAGCCTGAATGTGTAAATACTATATAGCATTCATTTGGCAAGAATAAAGTTTTTTTGTTCTTTTTTTTAAAAGAGAGTCAAGTTTCAGATGACTTTTTAAAACTGTTGTAAAACCAAAATACTTATTCCTGAGAGAGGAAGGAAAGGAAGGCAGAAGTTGTAGTAAGCTATTCCTTTGTGGGTATTTTGTCTACAAATTATATAGCAAGATGGCTTTTCATGCCATCAGAAAGAAACCATAAAATTCAATTGGATCTCCCTCATAAAAAGAGACTCTTTCAAATTTCAACCTTCTAGAAATTTCAACCTTCTACAACAGCTTTAAATGTAAGGCAAAACAACATGTTCCAAGGTCAAATTAGCACTCTGCATTTGTAGTAAAAGACAGAATCAAATCTCCAGGGAATTGTTTTATTTCACAAGAGCAAATATTTAGAAGGTGAATGTGGCAACCCCAGACCTACTGGAGTGTGCCACACTCTAATTATGCTGCCACCAACCATTCCCTATAAGGAGTCACACAGACCAGGAATGGATTTTAACAAATAAAAGAACAAGGTTTATTTAAATAACAAACAGGGTAAATAAAAAGATCAAATAAATAAGATACTGTAACGTGGCGTAGTCTCAATCACATACATACAACAGATTGGTTCACATAGAACACTTTAAAGTAAAGCACAGACCCTGAACCTATCAGTTCTGGCTACCTATAAAGAAACCTGAACCTATCAGGTATGTACAAACTGACACACAGTTGTACTCAGTCTGACACACAGACTCCAACTCCTGCTTCTCCTAACTTCTCCACACAAGCTCCACATATTTATACAGTACAGCTCCTCCCCCTGATGTCCCGCCTTCCACTCCCCATAGGATGGAACTTTCCCTCCAAACCCATGACAGACAGGTACCATCAGTGCTGTATGTAACACCTCCCCTCTTTATAAGTTGTTTTGTAGGGGAAAAGCTAAAGTGCTTTTCTCCAAAAAAACAACCAGGATCAAAACACACAAAAACAGTTATACAATAACACAATACCATACTTACTCATACTTACACTCTAGGATAAACATATCAATTAGGCATTTAAACATTAACATTTACAATACATTAAGTCACCTTTATTAATACAAACCAAGCATGTTTAATAAACAGGTACATTCAACTTTTGGTCACCAAAATATATACATTGTCCATGGTTTCTTTCGCCGTCTTCATTCTTCGGGTCTTCTTGACAACGCGTCAGCAACACAGTTCATTGACCCTCTGACCACCTTCACTTCAAAGTCATAATCTTGCAGGTTTAAAGCCCACCTCATAAGTTTACTATTGTGGGTTTTCATTGTCTTTAACCACTGCAGTGGTGAGTGGTCAGTGCACAGAACAAAATGTCTTCCCCAGATGTAAGGTTTGGCCTTCTGAATCGCGTATACTATGGCCAGGCACTCCTTTTCCACGGTTGCCAAATGTCTCTCACCTTTCTGGAGTTTCCTACTCAGGTAGGACACTGGATGCTGGTCACCATTTTCATCCTCCTGGCAAAGAACTGCTCCTACCCCGCTGTTAGACGCATCGGTGTAGATGATGAACTCCCGGTCGAAGTCTGGAGCACGCAGCACTGGATAATGGATGAGCGCCTCCTTCAACCTCCGGAACGCCTCCTCACAGTCGCTGGTCCACGGGATGCGGTCATCAGTCTTCTTCTGCGTCAGATCGGTCAGCGGAGTCGCTATCTCGCTAAACCTCGGGATGAACTTTCTGTAGTAGCCCACCAACCCAAGAAATGATTTGACTTTTTTCTTGGTGTTGGGTCTGGGCCAATCACGAATGGCTTCTATCTTGGCCTCTAGGGGTTTGATCACTCCTCCCCCTACTATGTGACCCAAGTATTTTATTTCTGGGCTACCCAGCTGCAGTTTGTTCTCTTTGCAGGGCCTAGGCCAAAGCACTTCCTCCCCTGGGTTAAAGTGCCTCTCCCTGGCTTGCTGGTCATACCAAGTTTTCTTTCTGACCTTCTGAGATTGCAGGTTCTCTGCTGCTAGCTCTAGGTTTCTCTTTAGGTCATTCATTAAAGAGTCTATATATGTCACAACATCTTGTGGGTCATCCTGGGTGATCTGCTCCCAATTTTGCTTGATTAAATCAAGTGGCCCTTTCACCCTTCTCCCAAACAAAAGTTCAAACGGACTGAACCCGGTACTGGCTTGTGGCACTGATCGATAAGCAAACAAAAGGGATTGCAGCTTCTGGTCCCAATTGTTTGGATTCTCTGCCAAGTAAGCCCTAATCATGCGCATCAGAGTCCCATTGAACTTCTCCGTTAACCCATTACTTTCGGGGTGATAGGCAGTGGTTTCCTTGTGTTTAATTCCACAGATTTGCCATAACCGTTTCATGAGCTTTGATGTAAACGATGTGCCCAAATCTGTGATTATTTCTGAGGCAAATCCCATCCTGGACATATACCCCACCAAGGCATCTGCCACTGTGTTAGTTTCGATGTTAGTCAAGGGTATGGCTTCGGGGTACCTCGTGGCATGGTCCACAATGGTGAGAATGAACCTGTTCCCCCTCTTTGTGGCCTTGGGCAAAGGTCCCACAATATCCACTCCTATACATTTAAACGGGGTGTCAATCACAGGCAAAGGGCACAACTTTGCTTTGGTCCTGTCACGGTTATTCCCCTGCCTCTGACACACATCACATTGTTTACAGAACTCCTTGATCTGCTTCCCTATTTCAGGCCAGTAAAAATTTTGTGTGATTCTCTGCTGTGTTTTGTTCACCCCTAAGTGCGCAGCAAACATGTCAGAGTGCCCCCTTTGTAAGATCATGGGGCGATACTTTTCAGGTACCACTAGCTGACTTCTGATCCCATCTCCCCCTTTTGAGATATTCATCAGGGTCTCTCTATATAAAATTCCCCTTTTCTCACGAAATCTCGCTGGGGTTTCAGGTGTTAGCTGGGTGTCTGTCACCTGTTCAAAACACTTTTGGAGAGTGGCGTCTGCCTTTTGCTCTTGGCCAAATTTGCTGTCTGTGGTTAAGGTTTCCACCACAGCTTTGGAACTACCCTCCTCTGCTTCCGCCTCGGGCCCTTCAGTACCCCCCTGAACTGCCCCCGTGGTAGCTTGTGAACGTGTAATCACTAGCACCCGTTTCACATGTTCAGCCAGGTCATTTCCCACAAGCACGGCTGCTGGCAGAGTCGATGATATCGCTAGCCGCCAAACTCCCCTCCAGCCTTGAAAGCTCACAGGTACCTCAGCTACTGGCAGTGAGATCACCTGCCCCTCAATCCCTGCCACCTTTAGGCTCTCATTTGGGATTATATACTCCCTAGGAATAATGTCTGGATGGCACAGGGTCACCTGGGAACAAGTATCCCTCAGCCCCCTATACTGATGGTCAAGTATTCCTACGTCCACCCCTGCGGTCTCAAACAACTGCGAATCTGTTCTCACTAGTAAGCAGCGCTTGACCTCCACAAGAGGACCATTTTCCCCAGCCTGATCAGCAGATGTAACTGTTCCAGATTGAGTAGCCATGGCAACAGGCTCCCTCAGTGGCAAGGAGCTTTGCTCTGTCTGGACACAGAACACAGCTTTTGGCTTGGTTCCGCTCAAATCATGAGGCACATTTCCCTTTATCTGCTTTAATTTCTCACACTCTGAGATTAGATGGCCCTTTCCTTGACAGAAATAACATTTTCTGCTGTATTTTGAGTCTTTCTCATCGGGTTTTGGTTTTCCCTCCAAAATCTGAGGTCTTTGTGGTTTCATATCTGAGGGCTTCCCTTCAACATGGGCCCCTCCCCCTTGCTGGTTTTTCCCTGGTCCCTGAGAGTACTTGCTGTAGGTTTCTTTGGGTTTACCTATCGATTTCCCCTCAGCACCTAAGGGCTTTCTTATTTGGTAAATAAAATCTGCGATCTCTGCCGCCTCTGTCACAGATTTCGGTTTCTTCTCCCTCACCTGGAACTTCAGTTCCCCATGCAGGACTGAATAAAACTGTTCCAGCGCTATCAGGTCTTTGAGCTGCTGGAAGGTCTCTGCCCCCTCCTGAGACAGCCATTTCTCTAGCAGCCTCACCAGTTGGGCCCCCACTTGGGTAAAAGTCTGCTCTGGTTTCTTTGTGAGTGACCTGAATCTTTGCCTCAGCTGTTCCGCATTTATCCCATGTCTGGCAAACACCAGTTTTTTAAACTCAGCGAAATCTTTCAGTAGTTCCTCTGGCATCTCTGCATAGACTTCTGCCAGGCTGCCACTGATTAAAGATCGCATAATGGTCATCTTCTCAGTTTCCCTTACTGAGAAGTCCACAAACGCTCTTTCCACAAGGGAAAAGAACACCTCAGGGCAATCTCCCTTGTGGTACACAGGGAATTTCTTCAGGTCAGTTTTAGACAGGCTGCCTTCCCCATTCCCTGGGTTCCCCTCATTATTATTGTTATTACTATTTCTATTCATTATCTCCAGCTTCTTCAGCTCAAACGCCATTTTCTCTAACTCAAATTGTCTTTGTTTCTCTCTTTCCCTTTCCTCCATTTCAAATTGCCTTTGCCTCTCCCTTTCCTGTTTCTCTTCCTTTTCCCTTTCAAACGCCATTCTTTCTCTCTCTAATCTTTCCTCCATTTCCCTCATCCTTAGTTCATGCTGTTGGGCTAGGACCATTTTTCTGAGTTCTGGGTTCTGTTCTCCCGTGCTCTCATCCTGCACTGAGCCAAATTCCTCCTCAGAACCTTGGTCTACCTGTGGGTCTCTCACTTCACCCATTTCTGCCATTTGGCTTCGAGTCAAGGGCATAATCCCCCCCCAGAACAGGCTGCCTTCAAAAGTCAAGCCTCAAAATAAAGCGATGACTTTTTTCCTTTTGCCTCAGGAACAGCCTTCTATAGATTGCTGCTGTTCCTTCAGCACCAACTTGCAACTGTTGCCAGGCAGAATCCACCCCCTCTGCTAAGCCTCTCAGCAGACAGGCTAGATCACTGTTACTTCACACAGCTTTGCCTCAGCTCTTTCCCGCCAAAACGGGTTGCCTCAGAGCTCCCTAATCTAGTCCCCAATCTGAGTGGGCACGTTCTTCCACTAGCCTACCTCCCCGTGAGGTAAGCCTAGAAGATTACCTACGCGCCTTCAGATTTTCCCTGACTAGACCCCCCTTGCTCTGGGCACACTTGCCAAGGCTTTGCTGGACCACTGGACAACTGGACCAGTCGTATCCCACACGCTGGAAACCAATCAATGTGACAACCCCAGACCTACTGGAGTGTGCCACACTCTAATTATGCTGCCACCAACCATTCCCTATAAGGAGTCACACAGACCAGGAATGGATTTTAACAAATAAAAGAACAAGGTTTATTTAAATAACAAACAGGGTAAATAAAAAGATCAAATAAATAAGATACTGTAACGTGGCGTAGTCTCAATCACATACATACAACAGATTGGTTCACATAGAACACTTTAAAGTAAAGCACAGACCCTGAACCTATCAGTTCTGGCTACCTATAAAGAAACCTGAACCTATCAGGTATGTACAAACTGACACACAGTTGTACTCAGTCTGACACACAGACTCCAACTCCTGCTTCTCCTAACTTCTCCACACAAGCTCCACATATTTATACATTACAGCTCCTCCCCCTGATGTCCCGCCTTCCACTCCCCATAGGATGGAACTTTCCCTCCAAACCCATGACAGACAGGTACCATCAGTGCTGTATGTAACAGTGAAGCAGCAACACCATAGAGAGTAATTGTATTCACCAATGATATCCTGTATGCTATTCTGTTTGTTTTTGAGGAATATACTTTTTTTAATTGAAGAGAGAGAATATGATGTTAATATTTACCAATATATCTTTTTTTAAAAGTGCATAATATTTATGCAGGATAGAATTTCCTTTTATTTATTTATTTATTTATTTATTTATTTATTTATTGGACTTATATACCACCCCATAGCGCTACAAGCACTCTCCGGGCGGTTTACAATTTTTAAATTTTTTAATTATTTTTGAATAACAGTGTTTCTTTTGTTCATATGTTCTTAAAATGTTCTTGTGAAATTATATCTGAGAGAAGTTCCACTTTTTAAAATTTATATATATCCCGCCCATCTAGTCAATCAACTACTCGGGGCAGCTAAGATTTCATGATATTACTTTATGGGTTTCTCCAGAACTGCAACTTGATGAGGCTTGTGATAATTTTTCTGTTACTGATTCCTCCTTCTTCATAGAATTATACTTTATAGATTTCACTATGGGGGTGAAACTGACAACTGAATTAGTTTGTTTACATGATGGTGACCAAGTTTTGAAAGGGAAGTCAACTGAGAGTCATATCAAACATTAAAAGCGTGCTGCTTATAGGGAAATGTATGTTTACTTCCATCTCTTAAAACGTTGTCTTCAGGCATTTAGACCTTTCAACACCAGTGCTTTGAGCAGTTGGATATGTAAATGAAGTCGGGCCTATTTTTAATGATGAATTACAAAATAGAAGCAAGCTAATTTGCAGATGTAGCCAAATTTGAGTCAGGACAGTCTTTTTCCTCTTACAGGACTGTGCTTCTAGTGATGTATTAACTTTGTCATCTAGTTTTGCCCTTTTCCTCCATCACACCTTTAACAATGCACATTTTCAGTCTTTGGCTCTGGGTTACAGGATTTGCTTTTGCATTTAGATTTGTTCTTGTATTTCTCTTATCTCATGACAGAGATAAAGAGAATGACAATAACTAATGGAAGAAATGTTTAAGATCTGAGATATTTGCTGCCACTGGGTGGCTTTTTCCTTGGAATATTCTTAATTTAAGCTGGGGAGGAAGAATGCTCTTCATTGCTTCTGCTTGTTAGTTTTCTGTCCCTGAAGCAGGAGACAGGTGAAGTTCAGAGTATTAAAAGGCACAGCAAACCTCTTTTAGTTTTCACAGAGGCTCATTATTTTCCATATCTCTGATTGAGATTGTGATGCAAGATGTGAACTAACAGCTAACCATGTGTTGTCTTAGTTACTGACCTGAATGCAGTCAGAAGGTCCATCTTGCAACCAAAGTCTATTTATTCACAACCAGGATTTTAAAATTAGGCATCTAACTGCCCATCAACTACATTAGTACCAGTCTAGTAAACAAACCACAAAAAGAGAGTTCTGTTCCTCTTGTAGACGCTTGCTGCAGGTCTGTGCTGGGCACTGAAATGTGATACAATACTCCTTTTTTTTTTTAATAAGCCTACTCAACTCTGTGACAAGAGACTGAATACTGCTCCTTCCATGAATTTTTGTTTACACAGATCCTTGTTGCTCTGGCTACCTTCGTGGTGCTTAAATTACAGGTCTGGTTTGTTCAGTTCAGATCATATTAAATGCCATAAGCACAACAGATGAAGGCAAGGCAGGAAGGCCTAGATGAATAGATATGCCTTATTGAGGGTGGGAGTTGTAAATGGCCCCACACCAGTAGAGTCTGTACTGTCCTGGAGCCCAGAATTCTGATTGACAGAAAGGTATTTCTACAGCAAATACAGGACCTGTTGATTACTCTCCTTCCATTAGCACAGGGGTGGGAAATTTCAATGGTTATTTTTCGGATCGAGACTAAGGTATTACTGTTTCAGAATTGCCAGCAGTTCATGCTTCAATTTAAGTAAATGCGTTTAATTTTTAGAAAAGATTAACTGGAAACAAAACCCCTCTGTTTAGTGGCTAGATTTTTTAAAAAGGAAATAAATTGGGGTGTATATGTGGTTGCTTGGTTTTGGGGGCCCCTTAAAACATTGACAAATTGCCTCTCAAGGGGATTTTTTGTGGGAGGAGCATAGCAAGGTCCATAGGGGAATTATAAAGCTGATGGGTTACATATGATCCGCTCCTGTATTAGAAGAACCAGGAATAGGGAGTTCTCTGTTCAAAGTACAGTACTAGAAAGCCCTCTTGAGCAATTCTTCAGAAGGCACAGAGACCTGCAACAGGGAAGTGGAGCAAATTTTCATCTTGCTGGTGAGTGGTCAGCACTCATCATCTGGTCATCATCTAACCAGTGCCAGAATAAAATGTGTGAAGGATGCAAAGGGAATAAACCCATTGCTACTAAAACACTCTGACAAACAGTGAAGACATACTATAAGGTGCATATCACCTGATCTAGCCAGGAGGTGAGGCTGAGGAGCCTAACGCCTAGGGAGGCCAGGAAGGAAAAAACAAGAAACCGGGCGTTCTTGGCAGTGGCTCCTCGCCTTTGGAATAATCTCCCTCCGGAGATCTGCATGGCCTCTTCACTGAGCATCTTTAAAAGCCAATTGAAAACCTGGCTACTTAGGCAGGCCTTCCCTCCAACCACTACTTGATTTACTCTTTTCACCTTTTCCATCTTGAATCAGTTTGATTATGATGTCTTATATTATCATTATATTTTAAATTGTTTATTTTATATGTTGTACGCCGCCCAGAGTAGTCTATTGACTAGATGGGCGGGATATAAATTCAATAAATAAATAAATACATATGAATTGCATTCTTCCACAGTACTTTGCCAGCTATGGGGCACAATGGAGGGAGCAAACCAGTTTTCTTGGACATTTGTTCATCCTTGCCCTCTGATGTGCAGCTATATCAGATGGTTTCTGTGCTCCAAGCATCTGTCTCATTATCCTCTGAGAAATATGTCTCTTGAAAAGACAGGGATGGAAGATACAGCTTAAAATAGTACATTTCTTAAAAATGTTTCAAGGTGTAATTAATATGTGGGACCGTCTCCTGTTGATGATGCAATCTAGAGTAGACCCATTGAACCAGTTTCTGAATA
This sequence comes from Pogona vitticeps, assembly GCF_051106095.1. Lineage (NCBI taxonomy): Eukaryota > Metazoa > Chordata > Lepidosauria > Squamata > Agamidae > Pogona > Pogona vitticeps. The sequence continues at coordinate 75,791,481 of NC_135783.1, read as the reverse complement.
GTATGCAATCCCACTGAGTCAGTGGATTTACATTAGACAGGGCTGGCAATAGGATATTGGCTGGTGTAATTCAGGGAACGCTGGTGGAGCATAGTTTTCACGTTTCCAGTTATCTAGCCTCCTCACTATCAGGTATGTGACCTTCATCATGAAGTGGGGAGAGTGGCTAAATAATCTATTTAAACTTTCACATTTTAAGTTCAAATTTCTAATTAGATCTTGTCCTTTGTCTTTTCTGAATGGCAGCATAGGCAAGTGAGTTGTTATAGTCTTTTTGCATTGTTTCTGGATAAGCAAATTCACTTGCACATGTTAAACATAAGCTTAGAAACAAATTACCAAGGTTATTTGTGTACCATTAGCTTATCAAAACTCTAAGGTGAAATGCAAGTCCTGCTTCCACAGCCACTTTGGCAGACAAAGTAAATGTTTTCAAAGTCATTTCTGTACAACAGCAATTCCTAGCATCAAAATAACTTTGAATACTGGTAAGGAGATTTATGAGTTTCAATTATAGCTTGTACTGCAACATAATTCCAGCTTGTGTGGTACAATGTTTTGGATTTTTAATGGGCCTTGAGCAGTAACCATAAAAGTGATTCAAAATGCACCCAGTAATTATACCGATTGGCTGTTGCTTTTGCATTAAAATTTGATGAAGATTTACATTCCAAAAAAGTGTTGTCTCAGGTTGTAGTTACAGTACTCTTGAAACTACACTGCTTGTTAGTTATGGTCAAGTGATTTAGATCTTAAGAGGTACACATTAGAAAGCTATAAAATAATTTATTGTTTAATAGATAATAATAAATTTGAAGCAGATGTTGTATTAATTATAGTCTTGTGTGATACAGGATACATATGTGTCCTTTTGCACCTTGTTTTGCAGTTAGACATTAATTGCAAATTAAAGTGAAATGACAGAATTATAGTAACCAGTATGATATAAATCATTCTCTCTTATGAATTCTTTTCACTTTGCAGCTGTTCAAGATTGCCTGCAGTAGTCATTTCCACGATAAGCGCACTGTTATGCTCTTAAGGTTACTCCCTCCTGCCCCCTTAACATACGCAAGGATTCTGCATGCACTTATTTTTTTCTGTTTCGGTAATGAATTTTATTTTTAAAAGCCATATTCTTTGCTACCTATTGGATTTGTAATAGTAAGTAACACTGAGTTTATTTGCAGTGAATTCATATCCTTAAGTTACATCCGAGCAGAAAACGATCACATCCCAAACATTCTGAACTCACACAACATTAATTTAACTTGGGGGTGGGGCAGGGGATACTCCACTACCTTTTCTGATATCTTGGTGGTTAGTCAGTGGGAGGCTACCACCAATGTAACTTTTCTCACCAGCAAAGTTCTGCCCTTGTCTGAAGGAAAGCAAAGAAATTTTGTAATATTGTGCAGAGGAGTAGAGGTTGGTTACAACTGTAGGCTTGCTCTGAAGTCAGTCCTGCACCCTGATGATTCCATAGTCTTACAGTCTTAATATGGTGTGGAAGCATTAAATTTAGCAGGAAAAATCCTGAGTCAACATGCATGGGAAGTACTCCATGAATGCACTCAGTGGTACAATAATCCTCCAAGCTTGTATAGGCCACAGTGCACATGCATGGATGCAGTTTGAATGCTCTCATGTTGTTCTGACCAGTACTGCTGGGGTGGGGCGGGGTTGATCTACAAACTGAGAGTTATGGAGGAGTTGGTTAATCATTACAACATCTGTTATTGTAGTGATGCATCACTATCTAATCTTAGTTAAATCTCAAGTTTAACTCAAGGTGCCTTGTTGTTTATCATGAGATATGAAACATTAGTAAGCTTTAATAGATTGCTACCTGTTTGCACACTGCCCAAAGCCATAGGAATTGGCAGTACTTCAATATATTAGCACACTATGGTACTTCTTGTTGATATTTAATGACTACATTGTGTAGTGATGTCAGATGTAGAAGACTGGTTCATTTACAGAGCTCATGAAAAGGTGTTCTAAGGAGAGGTAGGAACTAAGAAGTATTTTATAGGAATTATGCCACCACTGTGCAGTTGGTAAAACTGCATGCACAAGTTTGATATGATTCTGCTACTTGGTTACAGTTTAACAGTATGTATTGTTTACTGGATCTTCAGCTATAATTTTTCTGCATGATATTTTGAAAAATTGATATGAAACGAATTGTACTTCTAATACTGTACCTCCTCTTGTAGATGTGGCTGGAAGTGGTTCACGATATCCTTTTGTTCTTAAAATTCAGATCAGCTAGATGTTCTGCTAAGTTTCTGCATGTTTTTTCCATTCAGAGCTCTGTCACATATTATCATGTCTAATGCATTTTAAACTAGAAATGTCTGAGAAGAGATTTCCTAATGCCCACACAGAAACTGCAGAAGCATACAGTTTAGTCTAGACTAATTATTTAATTGTCATCTGTCAAGTCTACTTAGGTCACCATCCTATTCATATTTCTCTGGAGTAATCATTAAAATCAATTATTTATGAGCAGAATTTTGAGTTAACATGGAATAGATTTCTGGATAGACATGCATAGGATTGCACTATTAATATATTAGTCTCTAGAGGTTTTAATTTTGCTTGTGTGTTTTAACATAGTGTACAGACTGGATTACAGCATATGTTTAAGAAAGATGAGTATTTACTGTGAGCTTACTATGATTCTTAAAGATTCTTGGCACATGTCACTCCAGTACACATGCTTCTCATGTTCCATTCTTAGGCAAAGTGATGGAGTAGGTCGTGGCGTCTCAGCTCTAAGAGATGAAACTGATGACCTAGATCCATTTCAGTCTGGCTTCAGGCCTGGTTACGGGATGGAGACTGCTTTGGTTGCCTTGGGGGATGACTTACACTGGAAATTAGACAAGGGGAGTATGTCCCTGTGGGTTCTTTCAGCATCTTTCAATACCATAGATACTCTTCTGGTCTGTCTCTCTTGGATGGGATTTGGAGGCACTGTTTTACTCAGAAGGTGGTTTTGGGGACTCCTGTTCTGTTCAACACCCTGGCTAATGGCCTGCGGGGTCTTTCAGGGCTCTTTCTTGTCTCCTATGTTGTTTAACATCTGCATAAAACCACTGGAAGATATTGTCTGGGATTTGGGAGTTTGGTGTTACCAGTATGCGAATAACACCCAACTGTATCTCTCTGTGTTACCTAAATCTGAGGAAGCTGTTTTGGAAACGTAATTCAGACAAGACAAGAGGTGCTCCTGGTCAGTCAAAAGGCAGATCAAGGAACGGAGATGCAGCCTGTGCTGGAAGAGATGCAGCACTTCTGCTGAAAACCCATCTGCACAGCCTAGGGTTACCCCTGGATTTCTCTCTGAATCTGGATGCTCAGGTTTCAGTGGTGGCCAGGAGTGCAATTGCAGAGTTAAAACGATTGTGCCAGCTGCGCATGTTCCAGAAGAGATCTGATTTGGCCACAGTGACAGATGCCTTAGTTACATTTTGTCTGGATTACTGTAATGTACTGTACTTGGGGTTATGGGAAATGTCAGGAAACATCAGCCGGTCGAAAATACATCAGCCAGATTGCTCTCCGTCCTGTCCACCCTCACTGGTGTGTTTGGTGGGGACACGATGAGGGCCTTCTCTGTTGCTCCTCCCAGACAGATTTCAAATTATTTAACATGCCTCAACACAACTGACACCAAATTAAATTGTAGCCTTTTGGAAATCACTACCCTATCTGTGAATAGATAGTGTGTGAGGACACACTTATCTGTTCACAGATATGGTGTTCCTATCTTCTCCAGACTTCTCCAGCAAACAGTTCCTGTAGTTTCCTATTGTATGAAAGCTTTCTTCTCTCCCCCTCCCCCATATATATTTTTGTTTTGGCATTGCAAGTGGCAACAACAACCACTGTGCTGGCTGCCTGGCCACTGCTTTGGTTCCTCCACAATGGCATTCTACCTAGAGTTGTTCTAGACACCCCCCAAAATAATGGAGTAATTCTGAAATAATTATGAAACGTTGCCTTCTATTTCAGGGGAATGAGAAGATGTAAAACATTAGAACACTTATTAGAAAACTGAGAAATTTTGGCTTAACATACATCATTCTTCTGCATTGAGTACTTTCTCCAGACCTGAAGATGCTGCATTTGGAGGGGTCATTGTAGATACGGTACATTTTGTCTGTAATACAGCACCTATAGTGGTGTAGCAGAGCTGGGCAGTGTCATGCCCAGCACTAAAGGGGGGGGGGGGAGTTGAAGTTACTGTTGCTGCATAATTTGTCATCCAATGCCTCCAAAATTTTATTTCAATTTTTCTGCCTCATTCTTAGGGCTCTTTAGAATGAATGAATTTTAGATTACCACAATGTGAAGTGGTCAGTTACTGCGGTTTCCTTGGCTGACCATACTTCCTGATCTGAAAGAGCCCTGTGGAGGGAGTTATGAGATATTCTCCTTAGTTTTAATTGAAATGTTGGAAGCTGAAGTGGGGGTTAGGATTGCCAGCTGCCAGAGAAATTATTGTACAATGAAGGATAAAACCTGAACAGACATTTCTCAGCTACCAAATAAGTAAGGAAAATACAAGAATTCTGAACCACATCTATAAGAATTTCTTTGAAATTTCTTCTCCCTTGAAATTCTTTTCAAAGAGAATATCTTTCTATAAAATTGCAGAATGGTAGAAATCTCTCATGGGATAAATTTTATGAATGGCACTAATTGGAATATACTTAAATACTGGATGTGTGTCAAACTATCAGAATCATCTGAAGGGTGATTTATGAAGAAGAATGCAATACAACATGTAATTTTTGAATATATTGAATTTTGCTGGAGCTCAGTTGGGTAAAATTCAGGGAAAGGCTCCTAAAATTTTTGATATATTCAAAGCTACCAAAGATTTTAAGATTCCCATTGTTACAATGCAGATATCTGCAGAGAAAGTGTGCACAAAGGGATAATCTTGAAATATTATTCACATCACTACATTTGAATCCTGGTAATGTTTTGTTTTAAACATTCTTGTCATGGATGGATGAGAGACCCTCCATCATGGAATGTCCAGAATTCTATTGTGTTTTCATAGGTTTTGTGTAGCTTGCCATGGATTATTACAGCTGATTGACGACATGTTGGAGTGTCTCTCAGTTGTATTATGCAACCAAGAGTGACCTAGCATCACATCAGGTAGCTGTAATTAGTTGTGGCAAGTTACACAGACCTTATATGAACATCAGTAAGATTCCAGCTAATAGTACTGTTAATAACAAAGAAAGCAGCTGACATAATTCTGAGCTATTATGATCCTGAAGATGGTTGCATTAGTATGTCCTTCTGTCAGTTACTAGTCAAAGCAGGACAGCCATTTCCAGCAGGGCCACAGCCTCCCAGCTATTTCTTCTAAGATACGATCACTGTTCCTCTTTCCTTAAAGGTATAGCAGTGTGCAGCTATGGATCACAGCTGCAGATACTGTGTAATTATCAGCACTGAAGTAAAGTTCAGCTGTCTGTTAGTCTGCCTTTGTATGTAGAATTCAGAAAGGTGTCCATTTGCAGCCAGTAAAATGTTTTGAGCTGGCCCTGCCTCCCACCAGCTTCCATTAACATTAATCTATAAACAGTTATCCCCAACATAGGACAAATGACTGTAATGACTACACTGGGATTTGGTTGCAGGCCCAGTGATACCTTAGTCCCAGATTTCAGCCATGTCCAAATCAGCCTTTATTCAGCTTAGGCTAATCACCCAACTTTGCCCCTACCTAGACGAGGACTCCCTCAGGGCTTTGGTGCAGGCCTTGGTAATCTCCCGGATCGATTACTGCAGTGCCCTCCACGTGTGGCTCCCCTTGAACCTGATCTGGAGTAGGTCAAGAATGTGGCAGCCAGAGTGGTGGTGGGTGCAAGTAAATTTGATCACATCATTTCAGTTCTGGCTCACCTCCACTGCTTTCCTGTGGCATTCTGGATCAGTTTCAAGGTTTTGACACTCACATACAAAGCCCTCCATGATTTGGGCCCATGTTACTTTTCGGAAGATCTTCCCTTAATGTCATCTGCCGGACCCACAAGATCATCCCAGTCGAGGCTCCTTTGGGTGGCAACCCTGAGGTAAAGGTAAAGGTTCCCCTTGACATTTAGTCCAGTCGTGTCCGACTAGGGTGTGATGCTCATCCCCGTTTCCAAGCCATAGAGCCAACGTTTGTCCGAAGACAGTTTCCATGGTCACGTGGCCAGTGCGACTAGACATGGAATGCCATTACCTTCCCACCATGGTGGTACCTATTTATCCACTCACATTTTTACATGCTTTTGAACTGCTAGGTTGGCAGGAGCTGGGACAAGCGACGGGAGCACACTCTGTTGCATGGATTTGATCTTACAACTGCTGGCCTTCTGACCTTGCAGCACAGAGGCTTCTGTGGTTTAACCCGCAGCACCACCACGTCCCTGGCCACCCTGAGGGAGGCACATAAATCCTATACAACAGGTAGGGCCTTCTTTGTGATGGCTCCAATTTTATGAAGCCAGCTTCTGGAGGAGCTTCGCCTAGCCCACTCCTTGTGGACTCAGGAAGCCGTTAAAAACATTGCTGTTCAGGGAGGCTTTCCACACTGACCCCAGCTGACCACCTTTCCCCCTTTATTTTTCTTTCCCCTCTTCTTCCCTTCCTTCTTTTCTTCCATCCATTCTGGGATTTTTCTATGCCATCTGGTTTTGTTTGTTTGTTTGTTTTGTTTTAGGGTTATTGCTATTGGTTTTAATATCTCTATTTTATTTTTGTTTTCTCGTTTATGAGTTGTAACCCATCCAGAGTAATGCTGTGACACTAATGGGAGCGGGATACTAACTAACTAACTAACAACTAACTAACTAACTAACTAACTAACTAACTAACTAACTAACTAACTAACTAACTAAGACACATTAACCTATGTGTCTGTGCTAAGTCAATCAAATTCTAATCTAATGAACATTTCTGAACAAATCAACTTTCTTGATAGCAGAAATCGAACATACAAAAAGTAGGAAGGACAGCAGTTCAAATATTTGAGTGGTGGACAAGGATATCAGTACATTGTTGCATTTTTTGTGAATGTTCACAAGGCGTGAGAGAAGAAACTATTAAGTCTTCTCTCAGTAGCAGAGTTAGGGCTACATATAGACGTGGGCTGTGAGTTCGACAATAAAGAAGCAGAAGCAGTTGAAAACAAACAACTAAACTTTATTATGAAAGTTAAGGTAGAAGAGCCTATAAACCATAACCCTGATTAGGCAGACATGTGACCTAGAAGGCACACAAGAGAGGAGCAACAGTTTGTTTGTTCTTTAGACATCCAGGAAAGAAAAAAAAGTGAGACTGATAGACTGGGTATGCCCAGGGTCTACATAGCAATAGATACAGGAGGAAGTATAGTCATAAGGACACAGATATGCCTCCTTGGCTTCTGTATTCAAATCCCTTGGTGGTTATTTGGGCTGGGTAAGTGCTTAGCAGCCATGCTTGGAGGATATGTGGTTGACAGGATGAAACTGAGGGAAACAAAATGATAGAGATGAGAAGAAAATGATATACAAGCCTAAATTTCCTCAAGTGCAGCAAAGAATTGAAGAGATCAAGTCCAAAACTATCACAAATGATAAATTATTTCTGGGAACCTCTTGTAAATTGTCTAAAAGGTGTCTCAGTTAAAAGGGGGGATGGGATTCTTCTAAATAAATAAACAAATTAATATAATGCTGTACCCATAGGATTTGTTTTGAGACTCTTATCTCATGTGTACATTTCCTTGAAAGTTAAACCAATTTGGTATAGTGGGATGCATGAGCTTGTTCTGCATTAAATTCTACATTTATTAGTGCAGTCACATCATTTCAGATGTTCTGACAGGAACTTTAGGACAGAGCAATGCCTTTTCCATAGCCCTGGCAGAGTTTTATCCAAATCAGGAACCAGTATGCAGGTAAGCAGTGGAATGAGAGCCCTGTCAGGGTAAAGAAAAAACTGTATTGTTTTATAAGTAGCAGTTTAGTCATACATACAGAGTTGTCTTAGTCCAGTCCAATAGTCATTGATTAGGCATCCTTGAGTCTCTAGAGATATTCAGAGTCCGTAACAATATTCAGTATAATAGCTCGTTCTATCTGTCCTTGTTCAACCCAACAACCCAGTGCTCTGAAGCTATCAAGTTTATTGCCCCTACTGGCCAATCAGGGACCAGCTTCCCCAGGGTTCTTCTACAGCATTTTGTTTCACCAGCTGAGCTACATCAGACTGTTCAGGTTGTGGCTTACTCAGCTGAAGGAGATGACTGGACTCTTTTACAAACTTTGACTCATCAATTTACCACAGAGCCAATCTAGGTCTGTCATGTTCCCATCGAAAATAAGTTAAAATGCTTAAGGTGTGGGCACACACTTCAGCATCTTGGCTTCTGTAAATAGAAATTTTGGACTTCAGCTATAAACATCATACAGGAACTACAAAAATGTAAGGGAGTATACTTGATAGTCAGAGTAATTTATTGCAGTCAATCAAAATTCTTCATATGTGTCCCCAGAGGAGATGTAATACATCACTAGTTGCCAAGGCCATCCCATGATACAATATGTTTGTTTGTTCAGTCGTTTAGTCGTGTCCGACTCTTCGTGACCCCATGGACCAGAGCATGCCAGGCCCTCCTATCTTCCACCGCCTCCCGGAGTTGTGTCAAATTCATGTTGGTTGCTTCGATGACACTGTCCAACCATCTCATCCTCGGTCGTCCCCTTCTCCTCTTGCCTTCACACTTTCCCAACATCAAGGTCTTTTCCAAGGAGTCTTCTCTTCTCATGAGATGGCCAAAGTACTGGAGCCTCAGCTTCAGGATCTGTCTGTCCAATGAGCACTCGGGGTTGATTTCCTTTAGAATTGATAGGTTTGTTCTCTTTGCAGTCCAGGGAACTCTCAAGAGTCTCCTCCAGCACCACAATTCAAAGGCATCAATTCGTCGGTGGTCAGCTTTCTTTATGGTCCAGCTCTCACTTCTATACGACACTACAGGAAAAACCATAGCTTTGACTATTCGGACTTTTGTTGGCAAGGTGATGTCTCTGCTTTTTAAGATGCTGTCAAGGTTTGTCATTGCTTTCCTCCCAAGAAGCAGGCGTCTTTTAATTTTGGGGCTGCTGTCTCCATCTGCAGTGATCATGGAGCCCAAGAAGGTAAAATCTGTCACTGCCTCCATATCTTCCCCTTCTATTTCCCAGGAGGTGATGGGACCAGTGGCCATGATCTTAGTTTTTTTGATCTTGAGTTTCAGACCGTTTTTTGCACTCTCGTCTTTCACCCTCATTACAAGGTTCTTTAGTTCCTCTTCACTTTCCGCCATCAGAGTGGTATCATCTGCATATCGGAGGTTGTTGATATTTCTTCCAGCAATCTTAATTCCAGCTTGGGATTCCTCCAGTCCAGCCTTCCGCATGATGTATTCTGCATATAAGTTAAATAAGCAGGGTGACAATATACAGCCTTGTCGTACTCCTTTCCCAATTTTGAACCAATCCGTTTTTCCATATCCAGTTCTAACTGTTGCTTCCTGTCCCACATATAGGTTTCTCAGGAGATGGATAAGGTGGTCAGGCACGCCCATTTCTTTAAGGACTTGCCATAGTTTGCTGTGGTCCACACAGTCAAAGGCTTTTGCATAATCAATGAAGCAGAAGTAGATGTTTTTCTGGAACTCTCTGGCTTTCTCCATAATCCAGCGCATGTTGGCAATTTGGTCTCGAGTTCCTCTGCCTCTTCGGAATCCCGCTTGTACTTCTGGGAGTTCTCGGTCCACATACTGCTGAAGCCTACGTTGTAGGATTTTGAGCATAACCTTGCTGGTGTGTGAGATGAGTGCAATTGTCCGGTAGTTGGAGCATTCTTTGGCACTGCCCTTCTTTGGTATTGGGATGTAGACTGATCTTTTCCAGTCCTCTGGCCACTGTTGAGTTTTCCAAACTTGCTGGCATATTGAATGTAGCACCTTAACAGCATCATCTTTTAAGATTTTAAATAGTTCAGCTGGAATGCCATCACCTCCACTGGCCTTGTTGTTAGCCAGGCTTTCTAAGGCCCACTTGACTTCACTCTCCAGGATGTCTGGCTCTAGGTGAGCAACTAAATTGCCTGGGTTGTCCGGGATATCCAAATCTTTCTGATATAATTCCTCTGTGTATTCTTGCCACCTCTTCTTGATGTCTTCTGCTTCTGTGAGGTCCCTTCCATTTTTGTCTTTTATCATGTCCATCTTTGCACAAAATTTTCCTCTAATATCTCCAATTTTCCTGAACAGATCTCTGGTTTTTCCTTTTCTGTTATTTTCCTCTATTTCTTTGCTTTGTTCATTTAAGAAGGCCTTCTTGTCTCTCCTTGCTATTCTTTGGAAGTCTGCATTCAATTTTCTGTAACTTTCCCTATATCCCCTGCATTTTGTTTCCCTTCTCTTTTCTGCTATTTGTAAGGTCTCGTTGGACAGCCACTTTGCTTTCTTGCATTTCCTTTTCTTTGGGATGGTTTTTGTTGCTGCCTCCTGTACAATGTTACGAGCCTCTATCCAAAGTTCTTCAGGCACTCTGTCCACCAAATCTAGTTCCTTAAATCTGTTCTTCACTTCTACTGTGTATTCGTAAGGGATTTGGTTTAGATTATACCTGAGTGGCCCAGTGGTTTTTCCTACTCTCTTCAGTTTAAGCTTGAATTTTGCTATGAGAAGGTGATGATCAGAGCCACAATCAGCTCCAGGTCTTGTTTTTGCTGACTGTATAGAGCTTCTCCATCTTTGGCTGCAGAGAATATAGTCAATCTGATTTCGATGTTGCCCATCTGGTGATTTCCATGTGTAGAGTCACCTCTTGTGTTGTTGGAAAAGGGTGTTTGTGATGACCAGCTTGTTCTCTTGACAAAACTCTATTAGCCTTTGCCCTGCTTCATTTTGAACTCCAAGGCCAAACTTCCCTGTTGTTCCTTTTATCTCTTGACTCCCTACCTTAGCATTCCAGTCCCCCAGAATGAGAAGAACATCCTTCTTCGGTGTCAGTTCTCGAAGGTGTTGTAAATCTTCATAAAATTGTTCAATTTCAGTCTCCTCAGCAATGGAGGTTGGTGCATAAACTTGGATTATTGTGATGTTGAAAGGTCTGCCTTGGATACGTATTGACATCATTCTATCATTTTTGAGATTATATCCCATTCCGGCTTTTCCCACTCTTTTGTTGACTATGAGGGCTACTCCATTCCTTCTACGGGATTCTTGCCCACAATAGTAGACATGATAATCATCTGAGTTGAAATCACCCATTCCCATCCATTTTAGTTCACTGATGCCCAGAATGTCGATGTTTATTCTTGCCATCTCCTGTTTGACCACCTCCAGCTTCCCAAGATTCATAGATCTTACATTCCAGGTTCCTATGCAGTATTTTTCTTTCTAGCATCGGACTTTCCTTTCACTTCCAGGCACGTCCACAGCTGAGTGTCCTTTCGGCTTTGGCCCATCCACTTCATCAGCTCTGGAGCTACTTGTACTTGTCCTCTGCTCTTCCTCAGTAGCATGTTGGACGCCTTTTGACCTGAGGGTCCCATCTTCCAGCGTCATATCTTTTATTTGTTTCTGATCATGGGGCATTCTTGGCAAAGATACTGGAGTGGAATTGCCGGTTCCTACCCCAGGTGGATTGCGTTTAGTCAGAACTCTCCACTATGACCTGTCCATCTTGGGTGGCCCTGCACGGCATAGCCCATAGCTTCTCTGAGTTACTCAAGCCCCCTCGCCACGACAAGGCAGCAATCCATGAAGGGGATGATACAATATAGTCATGAAAAATTGCATTCAGACTAACATATGCTCATAGATTGTTGTTTTAAATCCTGTATCAACTGCTAAATTCTTTGAAGAGCCTGAATATTACCCTCAAAGACTACAAATAGTTTTGACATGCTAGATTGAAGTCTGTTGCATACTATTTACATTATTTATGTCCAGAAATCAGGACGTAACTGTTCTGATCTTGCTAACATCAATAGCTGCTAATTTTTCTAATGTGAACATTTAAGCAGTGAGGATTTTGTTTTTGTTTTTTCTTATGGAAATTATACAGATCATCAGTAGGCAAGAGTCCTAGTCAGACTTCAGTGAGTATGCATGTGGCGGAGGAAGTCCCTATAAATAAATGAGAAAAGTCTGTTTTTTGGATTACATACCATTGAGTTTGGAACCACATAAGTTTACTTCTTTGGACTGCAACTGGCCATGTTAGCTGGCAGTTTTCTAGGAGTATTTCTGAAAAAAAAATACTTCTATAAACTCCAGTTGTTTTGCCAGCCTTACTGTTGATTTTTTTTTCAGCTTCTCATATCTTCTACTGATATCAGTGTGGATGCCTGCAGAATAAATGTGCAGGCATATAGGTCTCTGTGTTCATAGGCATCCCCAAAGCACTCAACTGAATCAGAGCTCTTTGCATATTATCCTTTCCTTCATCATATAATCTACACATAAGTTGTGAAGCACACAACTCTGGTGATGATACCAGTGATATGACCCCTGTATATTTTGATAGCAAGAAGCATCCTTCACTTTTATAATGCAAGAAAATAATTGGTTTTTAAGAAGTCTTTCAGGATTTGGGAACATTCACTTTTAAATTTATTTTACAGAACAATTTTCTGTATGGAAATAAAATAGCTTCTTCACAAGCTGCATAATGATAGGATAATATATTGCTTGCTGGATGATAGATTTTTTAAAGTTATTTTTTATAGTCATGTAGGCTGGAAAATTTTGCTTTTTAAAAAATAGGTTAAGACACTTTTTTTTCTTTGACATCCCAATACCATACAGTACAGTAAACCTTTATTAGTATAAAACAGTGTGGACAAGGAAGTAAGACACAAGGGGAGAAGAATCACAAGGTGAATAAACATAGTCAACATTAAATGAGGAAGTACAAAAGAATGAGAAGTAAGACATAATACCCGGGGAATGAGGTAAAGAAAAGTTCTACGTTATGAGGCAACAGTGAGTTTCATAATTACAGCTAAATAATTTGCCATTGCTTCAGTGAGAGGGGCACAGCGATCACTCAAAAAAATAGGGAGAAGGTCAGGGGAAAAGTCCAAAAAGGGAATCAACCAATAATCTAAAAGGAGTTTCCAAAGGGAGTAATGTGCTGAACATCTGAATAGAATATGATCTAATGTATCAGGCAGCAAATGACCAAAAAAAAAAAAAAAAAAAAAAGGCAAAGTCTTTTGTCTTTAGGGATTTTGGAGAAATAGCCATAATGCATGGCCAATGGAAAGATGAAAGCCCTCTGCAGCATAGGGTTAATCAGTAGGTTGAAATAGTTTGAAGGCTATTCTAAAGAAGGGGATAAACTGAAAAATTTTGGAGAGCAGGAGGAATTAAGAAGATCTCTTAGGTGTTCAAAATCCCATTGATACAGCTTGGCCTTAATATGAGAGTGAGCAACAGATAATTCCAAGTCAAAGAGTGATTCCAATGGGATATCAATAGATAACAATTTAGAATGGATTCGTTGTATCCATCTAGGGGAGTAGGGATCTTTTAACAAAGCATATAGTAACAAATCCGGGGATCTAGTTAAAAACAAATGAAGCCCATATTTAAAAGTGAGAGTCCAAGCCAGAGTTGAAGGGAGATGAGTCAATAATTCAAGTAGAATAGAGGCAAGTCGGATGGAGTCTGGGAGACCAAGTATCTTCCTAAAGAAGGAGGCCGCTAAACGGTCAAGGTCAGAGTGGGCTGATACAATTCAACCAGGAACTCCATATAATAATTGTGGGAGAATTTTAGTTTGAAATATATGGAGAGCAGCTGAAACAAATTGATTGCTGGCAGAAAGGTGAAACTTGGTAATTACCTCTAGGTTCTGAGATGTGGATGAAATGACAGCTTGTTTAAGAGGAGACCAGTTTAATTTGTAGTTACGAGGATCCCTAAATATTTAAAGGTTTGTACTTGATGATAGGAGTGGGGGACAACTGACCAGGGAGAGGGGGACCAATGTTTAGAGAAAACTATAATTTTTGTCTTGTCTGAGTTGATGGTAAGATGATTTAACAAACAGTATTGTTGTAAATAGGTAAGGGAACAACGTAAACCTAATTTGGTAAGAGAAAGTAAGGCCATATCGTCAGCATAAAGGAGGACAGAAAGAGGAGCCCTGTTAAGGGTTGGAGGAGAATCATCAGAGTTTAAAAGAAAAGGAGGGAAATCAGCTAGAAAAAGGTTGAAAAGCAAGGGGGCAAGGATACATCCTTGACGTACACCATTTAAAACAGGAATCCTATCAGTTAGAATGTCTGAGTTGGGGAGGCAGACTTGGCTGAAGTTAAAAGTATGAAGACGGCAAAGCAAAAACAGAAGATGAGGGTCTATTCCCCATTTGGAGTGCTTTTCTCATAATAGACTTCTATTAATGGAATCGAAACACCGCTTTGATGTCCCATAAATCTGCAAAAACTAAATCAATGTTGCTTTCACCCATTTGTAAAAACATTGTGTTGAAGGGTAAAGAAATCTGTTGTTCACTCATTCACACAGAGCATATAACTGGTACTTATCAATGTAATATACACTGAATGTAAATAAGATTTCTTTCTGCCTCCTCTCTTTGCTTTGTCCAAACAACAGATTAATTACCAAGAGATGAAACTAATAGTCTCAAAAATGCATGGAAATGGTCCTCAAACATCCTGAGCAATTGAAATATAGGAGCAGAGAGGATAGAGTCAAGAGGGTAAGCAAGGTGAAACTGAGCTTCACTTTCTTGGGTGTTGTCCAACATCACTCCTCCTGAATAGTCTGCAATCTGGATTTATCACAAAGAGCAGCAGTGCTTTCTTAGTGTTGACCTCAACCAGTGACCTTTAAGCATAGAATCATAGAATAATGAATAATAGAATAATAAGACAATCGAGGCCAACCCTGCTCAGTGTAGGAATGGAGGTGTGTAGAGCTTGTGGCCTTTCAGATTTTGTAAGACCCCAAAATCCTGTTGATTCCATGAAGCATTACCAATGGGAACTGCAGTTCAAAACATCTGGAGGATAATGGGAATTATAGTCCAACAACATCTGATACATCTTTACTGTATTAAAGGGTCAGAAAATATCAAGGTATGCTAAGGACAAATTAAATTGAGATTCTATTAATTTTTTCACTGACATGCCATAACTCTCATTAGCTGGCTGCTTCTAAACCTTGGCAACCGGAGATGCTGTTAAAGTCAACAACAACAACAACAACAACAACAACAACAACAACAACAACAACAATTTATTTATTTATTTATTTATTTATTTATTTATTTATTTATTTATTTATTTATTTACAGCCCACACAGTGTTCATGTTCCTTTGTACCGTCCATTCTGCCTGTGTAACAGTTGCAGTTAGAATAATGGCATTATGAATGAGTGAATGAAAACAAAAGGGGGGTCTGGCAAAAAGCAAAACAAGTTTCTTTCCAACACTCATGAATCTCACAATATCATGATCCTAGGAAATAAAACAAGGCTTGGTTTGCCCTACATAAAGATGCTTCTGGTGTTTTGAGCATTCTTCATAATGTGAAATAGTTGTGAGATAGTAAAGAGGATAATTATTTGAGGGTCAAACAAAAATTGGGGTTGGTGGGTCATCCTATGTGAGTGAAAATGCTTTTGATTTGTGCAAAAGGGTCTTGGAATCCAAGCCTTTGTCCATTTCAGTCAAAACCTCATGGCACAGTGGTTAAAACCACTGTACTGCAGCCAAAACTGTGTTCATGACCTGGGGTTCAATCCCAGATAGCTGGCTCAAGGTTGACTCAGCCTTCTATCCTTCCGAGGCCGGTAAAATGAGTACCCAGCTTGCTGGGGGGGGGGCAATGTGTAGCCTGCATAATTAACTTGTAAACCGACCAGAGAGTGCTTGAAGCGCTATGGGGCGGTATATAAGCAGCACTTTATACTATACTTGGAGCAACTATTAAACTTTACCCTTGTTGACTTACATTTCTGCTTCTGGGTGAAAAATGCGATTTTATTATTTATCTCTTGTTTTGGCCTTCTGTGTTGCAAATGCTACTTATATGAACACACTGCTTTACAGTGAAACCACATTTCAGTCTCTGCTGCTTTTTAGAAATCCTTTCTCAGACCACTACTAAATGGTATTCTGAAAAGATTTTTCTTTATTATATTTGATTAATTTTTACATCAAAGTTTTCAGCAAGCCGTATGTAATATTCTCTTCAAACCAAATTGTCAGTGAATAGAATCCTGAAGTTGGAATATAGTCAAGCAATAATATAGTCAAGTTGCTTGCTGAGTGCAGGATCTGATAATTTTAACACCTTATTTATGGTAAATACTAACAACTATCCAGAGAAAGTAGCTGGACAACATAAAATGTGGTAACTTGGTTAGATGGGTGAGATGCACAACTGAGCAACATTAACAGTTTTCTAGTATTTACATATATTTTATGGAGGGCTGCAGGTAGTGATACAGTAATATAACCCATGTGAAGCCATTACAACGGGTGAAAATCCTGCAGAAAACAATACACTGTTCTTCATGTTTGTGGTTTACGCATTCACATCTGAGAAATACTCACTCCTAATTTTTAAGGTGGTTGTGGAACTCAAGGCCAATGATTTTAAGTTAGTATTTAATATTCCATTGGTCAGGTTTCAGGGGATTTGAGAAAGTGGCTGCTATGAGTTAATTAGTTTCTTGGCTTTTTATTTCTCTGTAATCATGTTTTTGAAGCAGAAAGATACACAAATTGCCACAATTACTTTTCTGCTTCCTGGATTAAAAAATAGCAGCTAATTTGTGGCTCTTTTTTTTTCCCCAGGCGAGTTGCAAGTGAGTTAGAAATAAATGGTACTATTTACAGTGAAATTGTGCTTCTCTAAAATTGAGATGTTTAATACTGGAAGCTTGTTTTAAAATAATTATACTAAAAATAATTCTCCCAAAGGCTCACAGAGTGTTCTTTATTATTTCTACCGTAGAGCTGAAGTTGCAGAAGCAATTAGGAAGATATATTTGAATATTTTGATTGTTTGCCCCTAAAATATGAATGGAAAGTGCCAAAGTTATAATAGTATTGCAGTGACTCTCTATCTGTATAAATAAAAACCTGTTGGTACTACAGTACTGTGAAAATGATCACATCTTCCTTCCATTATTAAATAACTATTATTTTGTTTAAAGCATTATGAACATTAACAAGGGAAATATTCTGTTCCAATGTACAACTGAGCCCAGAATCAATATCCCCATATGGTCATCCTACTTTTCATCTGTCAGCCCTACACTGGTGAGTCTGGAATTGATATAGTTTGTGAATCATGGGCACATAACTAGACATTATAGTTAGCATGTCATTAGAAGAGGAGATTTCACCTAACTAAGAGATAGAAAGCATATGTTAATCTTATCATGAGGGTGTCTTGCCTTACTCCTTAAGGTGCCAATTAGCTTGCTTTCGTTTCAGAGCATCCCAAGCAATACCACTTCTCTGAGTAGGAAAGGGAATGCTGTTGCAGCAGCACCCAGCTCATTGAAGGTAGAAGAGGGTAGGGTGGTAGGCAGCTCCAAAGAGGATGAGAATACCATTAGTGGTCGTGACAGTACTTGTGGCAGAAACAGCAAACAACAATGGTGATGATGGTGATGAGAAGGAAGCTGAAGAAGAGGTGGCCAGAGCAACTGCACTCCGTGATCTTCAGAGGCTGGCTAGACTGTACAGAGCCATCTCTTTCTACATCTAATTTAATACTGAGCTGTGAGCAATCCTTGAGCCACTCCCCTGTAGGGAGGATGGCTTGAGAAATTATCTGTTGTCAATTATATCATGTAGTATGTAAAAAGAATATTCTGTGAAAACTAGTTTCTGTAGCAGACATTCACATTGTTATTGGAATAAATATTGCAGGTTTTGGAGTGGCTTATGTTCTTTGGTTTGTAGAAATGAAATCCTCATTTGATAGATAGTCTTTTACAAACTAGTAGATAACTAGTCATTGTGCCGTTGTCATCATTTAGTCGTTTAGTCGTGTCCGACTCTTCGTGACCCCATGGACCAGAGCACACCAGGCCCTCCTATCTTCCACTGCCTCCCGTAGTTGTGTCAAATTCATGTTGGTTGCTTCACAGACACTGTCCAGCCATCTCATCCTCGGTCGTCCCCTTCTCCTCTTGCCTTCACACTTTCCTAACATCAAGGTCTTTTCCAATGAGTCTTCTCATGAGATGGCCAAAGTACTGGAGCCTCAGCTTCAGGATCTGTCCTTCCAGTCATTGTGCCATGTCCTTTCAAATAAAGAGCAGCAGTAAAAACATTTCTTCTGTCTTTCCACTTTAATAAAATGAGGAAGTTGTTGTAAATAAAGTTATAAGCATATTCTTCTGAAACATTCCAGTCAGTCATCATTGTCACCTAAAAGTATCTATCAAAAATTTCAATGATCTGAATGTGGATGACATCTTGCTTTGAAGAGTGAAAAATTCTTCACAACATCCCTAATATTTAGCAGTACACAAGAATAATATGGAATATTTGGAAAAAGGACAGCCACTGCAGAACCAGACAACCAAAGATCCAAAATGAATCATAAGCTGAATAGCTGTCAGACTTGATGCAATCAGCCAGGAAGTATTTATGTGAATAATCATCCACCGACCCCTTTAATCAGTGGAGCTAAGATGACTATTGAGTTCCTTACCTTCCATTTGATTCAGAAGAGCAGGAAAAATATCATGTGAGTATTTTTCAATATGTCATTATAGATTTTTGAATATATTTTAATTGAACTTGTCTCATTCTTTTGTATTTATATGAGAAACAAGATCTCAATCATCATCTGTGAGATGGTATGTTTTCTCTACAATTTTTGGGCAAATCACATATTTAAGCTCAACTATGATACTTCTCCCTTGTTGCATGGACTTTTAAAATAATAAAATCTTAGAACTGCAGAGCTGGAAGGGACCCTAAAATTAAATTGCCCTAAACATTATAACCTTTCCTTATAGGGTTGTTCTGCTCTTCATCCTTTTTGTTGCCTTTTTCTGCCCTCTTTAGCATTATTATTTTTAGATGTGGTGATAAATAATATTCTTTCTGAGCAAGTGGATTTGATCCATGAATGCTCACATTAAAATATGTTTTGTATTTAACAATGTTTTTGTTTATCTCTCACACAACCTTGTCTTAATTGCTCTGATATACAGTATTCCAATGCTGCACGCAAATTTATAAGCTTGTCATCATGAGCAGCCCTAGGGAGCTTCAAGCAAGATGTACTCCATGAGTCCAGAATGGATCTCCTTACCATGTGCTGGATTCTTGTCAGTACCATTTTACTATCTGAGGTGAAAGACAAGGAGTATCCCTTGCAAACACTACAGGTGAGACAATAGCCTATACTGCACTTCAGGCTGACTCAGAGGGTAGGACAGGAAGTGTGGATTACATGACTGTCCAAGGGGCTGCAGCATTCCTGTCCACATCATCTGCAGCTACCTCCTACGTCTTCAGCTGGCCTTGCTGGTTTTTTAAATGATAGTCTCCCAGTGGGCTGACATTCTCCCTGCCTGTCATTCTGCCACCTGTGCCACTCTAGATGTCATTATAGATGGTTTTTCTATTTCCTTGTCAGAAATACATTGAACACGCTGGGGGGGGGGGAGAAGGGGGAGAAACCAGCTAGGAAGTCCAGAGTACTACAATCATTGTGCTTCTTCACTGTTGACACACAATTGTTAGTACTTCCTTCTGTCTACCATGAGACACTCAAACTCTCCTTGATGCTTTCACCTCTTTTCATTTCTACTAGGGCAGGTGTCTTGCTCCATCTGAGTTTCTTCCATCTTTTCTAGAAAAGAGCTCAGGCAAGGAGGCACAAAATGGAGAAGGTGAATTGGTCACAAGTGGTTTTAATAGTGATGGAGAGACTACTGAAATAGAAGCAATTTTAGTACCAGCCTATGACTTGGCATTGATCTCAGGACCCATGAAAGTCTTGCAGCTCAAGTACTTCCAAATCACTTATTAAAAATATTCATTTCACTTGCCTTCAACAAATGTTTTTTGAATAATATAAGTTTACCAAAAAAGTTACAGAAGACTGATGAAAGATAAATATTTAAATAAAAAGTTAGCAACTGGTAGAAAAAGAAACTTGAAATGTGCAAATTGTTAACACATGTACTGTACATACTGTACTGCTATATTTGTTGTTACTCAATGTAATAATGTAAACAAATGAGTTAAACTCTGCCTTCAGACTTTAAAACTTTAAAGTTGGTAGGACCAAAGTGAATCTAGGAAATGAGGTTTTTGCACTGACATTCTTTTGTAAGTGCAGAGAACAGGCAACTTTACACCTATGTCAATGTACTGTTTGCCCCTTCACATGTATTCAAATGCTTTTGATGTTATCTGTTATCCGGCAAAAATGATATCTTTTTTGAATTGTACAGCAGTGCTTTTGACATGAACAAAGAATGAATGAATTAGTTTCATCTTTTTCGTTGAATATTCTGATATCAGCAGATTTGATTTCTTTGATTATTTAACATTAACACCGTAGCATTAAAAAAAAAACATTTCCAAAGTCTTACACAGAACTTTGGGCTACTGCTTTGCTTAATGTAGTACCCAATAAATGAGGATAGACAGATGATACCATCAGGTTTAAGTGAATAACCTGAGCTGTTGGACTGTGTACCCAAGTTTGCCTGTTTTCAATTCATAGTGCATGATGAGCGGTACCTTGCTTTGGGTGAGGCTCATTGAAATTATGAATATGCAGTCATTTAGTCATCTTACTGTTCACTATATGGGTCTAGACAGCTGAGGTATACAGACATTAATTCTTAAAAATAAAAGGACAGGTAAAATAGATGAAGACAAGTTCCTTCCCATTATCTGTGTTCTCTAAGGGAATTATTTGTAATATAGTTTGAAAACTGACAAAACCTAAAGACAAGGAAGATCAAATTTTAAAACACCAGCCAGTTTTTCCCTTTTAGTGATTTGTGAAATTTGTTCAGTCAGCAGTGTTCTGCATTTGTTTATTTTAATTAATTACATGTATATCCCACCTTTCATCCAATGAACTTCAACTGATATATGCTGCTGTTTGCCATCCTACTTTTTCCTCCCAGCAATTTTGTAAGGTATGTCAGGCTGAGAGACAGAGGTGTGTGTGTGTGTGTGGGGGGGGTAACTGTCCAAAAGTTGTCTAGTGAGTCTGACGGCTCAATGGAAACCAGAACTTGTGTCTTCCAAGTCTGACTTGATCATTCTAAGAATTGCATTGTACTTGCTCTCAGTTAAAGGATGTTAATCCATCTAACCCATCCCATATTGTAGCAGCCACACATATAGGAAAACAGCTTTCCAATCTGGCCATGATCCAGCAGTGTATTTGGTACTCAGTGCCAGCAGAAAAGTGACTTGATTCCTCTCCCACACTTGTTGCAGCCAAAACCCCAAAGCAAAACAAAAACAAAAACCCTGCTTCAGAGGATATCTCACAACATCTCACAAGCCGCCTAGAGTGGTCTATCGACTAGATAGGCGGGGTATAAAATAAATAAATAAATAAATAAATAAATAAACTTCCTAGCAATTGTTTTAGGGTGTACAGGGAGCAGTAGAAGGGAGAAGGGAGTTGTTCATCCTTTTGGAAACAGTGCAACCTAGCAAAAGTATGAGGATAAATTCTAGCCTCTGTTTGCATAATGTTTTGCGGTAGTTGGTCTGTACTGGAGAAATTTCAGAGACAGTGCACAATGGAGCATTGTGCAGGAATTGATTAGAAGGAAGGCAAAAGTTATTTCGGATTAATGTGGCCCCCTTAGGCTCCATGGGGAGGAGGGGACCTCTCTAGCTGTCCATTTTTCAAATACATCATAGTTCAAGTTAAGAAATCCCATCCAAAATGGAAGATACTGGACCTACTGAGTCCGGTAGTTTCTATTAAGTGTGCTGTTGAGTTAAGATAATAGCTTTTTTAGTTTGGAAACCACTTCATCTGGGAAAAAAGAAAGATACAGCCTTGCAAATTATGATCTTCTCATGTGAGCCATTCTTTTTGTTCTCCCTCCAATTTAAAAAATAGATAGCTGAAACATCTTATCTCTGTTTTTAAAAAGCAACTGAATATTCCACGGAAGATTAAGCATCTCACCCCATTTTCCCTTGAGATCGGAATGAAATCAATGATGTCTAAAGCTCAACACAGCATGTTTTACATATGAATTTTTTACGAAGCTGATAATGCATTTGGAACACACTTAGAATTAAGGAGTGATTGATTGAATCTACTTTGCATATTTCCACCCTTCTGTGCCCATCCTGAAGAATCATAAAGTTGAATGGGCACTATTATGTTAAGTAACCTGCAGCAATAATGTTTATAGCATTTAAGGCATATTTTGTGTATCTTCTACCTGCTAGATGAAACCTAAGGTTTTGCATTAATTCAGACCTCTCTATTTCTGATCAAAATAGCAAGTATCATTTAGATTGTATTGTAATTAGCAATAATGAGCTTATTGTAATTTTAGTTATGCATATCATTTCCACAAGAAATGTTTTAAAATACAGTTTTGTTTTCCTTTAATTAAGAAATAGCTGTGGCCAAAGTGGTTTTTACCACACCTGGGCTAGAGTTCTGGAGAAGGCAGATTTGGCAATAGTGATGAATGCTTTTATTATACTATACCATGGCTGGGCTACTGCAACATATTCTATGTAGGTGTTGCTTTGAAGATTGTCTAAAACCTGAATGTGTTTAAAAAATAGCTGGCAAGTTATTAACAAGTCCCAAATATCAGAACTTTTGTTGAAATAGGTATTTTAACTTTTATTTTGACAGATTTCTGGGATAATTCAATGTGCTGGCTATCATGTTTGAAATCTTATGTGGTATGAGACCACATGGGAGACCTCCTCCTGTGTCACTGTTAGATATCCTCTGTATGTGTTTCAAAATAGCGGTGACATGGTAACATCTATGCCTTTGAATTCTCTTCCCAGATGTCTGTTTAACCTGCTCTACAATGCCTTTTCTGAAGTGTCAGGAATTTCCTTTATATCTATTTCTGGTTTTAGTCGTTTTTATGGTTCAGTTGAGTTTAATAATGGAAATCTGTACTTTATACTGTCTTTAAATTCTTCAGGAATATGATTTAAATTATATTTAGGTACCGTAATTGTTTTACCATTCTTCTTTAGCTTAACTTAATTGTTGCTATTAACAGTTTATGATCTATTTTGAAATCGGCTCCTGGTCTTTTTGCAGAGATAATAAAGCTTCAGTGTATAGTGTGTCCAATTATATCATATGTTTGTTTTCGGTCCAGTTATCTGTTAGGTTGCCTGGAGCATATGTTTTCAGTAAACACATAATTTACTTCTCAGAATTTGTAGTTATGCTTCATTTCTGACTTTTAGGCCAAATTATCCAACAATGTATGTTCTACTTTATTTCCTACTTTTGCATTCCAGTCACATCCTGTTTTGGTCTGCAGTCAGCTTCTTCCTGGGCACTTGTATAAAACTTTTCTTTCTATATCTTCAGCATCTTTGGCTAGAACATAGCTTGAATGGTGGTTATGTTGACATACTTTCCATGAAGTCTGATTATTATTTCATTAGATGGTACATTATAGCCCCTATCTGCTTATTCTGTGCATTGTCTTATTAGATCCATACCGTTCCTTCTGAGCTTGTTTCTAGAGCAAAATGCTTTGTAATTGTCTATTGAAATGTTCTATTCCAGTCTAATTTAGTTTGCTCTTTATAAGTATTAAAATGCTCAAATGTCCAATTTCTCATTTTATAGTTTTGAACGTTTCCACTTATGTCACAGTTGGAACCATCAATTCTTTTCTGCCTGATTCAGCTTTTAATTTTAAAGAGATTGTGTGCATCTCAGTCTGTCATGTCAGCTTTGAATATTCTTTCCTCTTCATTCATTCATTCATTCATTCATTCATTCATTCATTCATTCATTCATTCATTCAATTTGTACCCCACTTTCATTAGTGTCACGGCACTACCCTGTGTGGGTTACAATAATAGAAAACAAAAATAAAAATAGAAACATTAAGAACAGCAACAATAACCTTAAAAAACCCAGATGGCACTCAGTGGTGCACAACATAAAAAACTAGGGGTGAAGTTGGGTGATGAGCCTAAACTGGTTAAAGGTTGATTTGGACATGGCTGCAATCTGGGACTCCCAAGAAAGAGCCAGGTCCAGAAAAATGCCCAAATTACACACTTGGTTCCTAAACAGGAGAGGAGCACCATCCAGCCTAGGGACCATCACCCATACCTATCAGAGGTGCATAACATAGCTGCTTATTGTCTGTCATTATCAATACTATAATCCCTGCGTGGGTAGCCATTGTGAGCAGGTGGTTATATTAGTAATAAACCAGGAGAAAAATCAGGGATCCGAAGGTGAGAAACAAAACCATAAATCAGGGACATAGCATATATTCATCAAATGTAAGAAGACCTTGTTTCTCAGGCAAGATCCTACTGAAAACAGGGAGCCTATTTCCACCTCTGCCAAAATGTTAGGTTGTTAATTCTTTTGGATCAAAGACAGTCTTTTTGCTTATGTTGCTCTGTACGGTGCACATACATCAGTATGACTCCTTCAGTTTGTGGAATTTTACTGTGTAAAGTGCAGGGAGAGCTGCAAAGAGACAAGTTAGCATAATTCATTTATATAGCATGTACCACTGTAATACAATTGTCTATGTGCATTACGGAAGAAATGTAAGTTTTGGGGAGCAGAAAGCTCTCCTTGTCTCCCACTACAGATACTCATGTCTTCTTCTTTTGTGAGCAGGAGGTTCCTGAGCAGATATATTCTCACCAGGTACTGTATGTGGATCCAGTACAGTATAAATGAGAAAGCAATTAGTATTGAGGAACAGGATGTGAATATGACAAAAATGTACGTTGTTGTTATGTGCTGTTGAGTCATATATAACTTATGGCAGCAATCTGGTTTAATGGCCTCCAAGAAACTGTGCATAGTTTATTATATTCATTTTTAAGAGGTAATTATAATGATAGTGTAAAGGTAGGCATCAATCTACCGTGGCCTCATGGAGTCAGTGTTGTATAGCTGGGTGAAACTTTCTTCCTCCTGTTCTCAGCACCCCTGGGAGCCACCTGAAAACTAGGTTTTCTCAACCCTTTAGTGTTGGTTTTGGGAATGTGTGATGCTGACAGAATGAGATCTGACAACAGAAGCACACATCTGGAATGTGGTCAATATATTTAGTCTGGAGTGGTCTTAATGTAGTCATTCATACTGTTCTGAACAAGGGATTTGAGACCTTAATTTCTCTCCTCTCACAATGTACCTGTCTAATGGCTAGATCACCTATGCTGGGTTAGTTTGATTTTTTTCCTGAATCCAAATTTTAAATGATTGTAATTAATGTGATTACATGGTATCTGAAAGGACATGTAAAAACATGATAATTTGCTTCACACTAAATTATAATTTATACTTTGTATTAATAAAAAGATAATTTCAGTTTTTAAATATGGCTCATATAATTATTTTTGTGTTAGAAAAGATTATAAAGAAAGTTAATTATGAAAATGGTGTTACCTGATTAGTACAGTAATCCCACAATTTGATTGTGGTCATCAGTCACAAGGGAATAATCCAGCTACTAACTCCTGATCCATGATTTTAAGAAAAACGACATTATAATAGTGAGCCTCTGTCCTTATGGTTTTGTATGCATACAAGCTGAAAATTAGAATATGAAATTTGGCAGATTTTAATTTATTTGTTTTTATTGTCTCCTTGCTGAGATATGACAACTAATCATAAATGGAAAAATGCAAAGGTAGAACAGCATTGTTTTCTTCTCCTGCCTTTCTTTTTGAAAATAGTGCACAGAAAGTCTTTTAAAATAATCATATTTATTAATGACATGCATATTGCCAGAAGTCAATTTAGTAGGTGCTAGGCATAGCTGGCTGAATAGCTCAGTGGTTTAGGTATCTGACTGTGGAGCCAGAGGTTGGGAAGTTCAATTTCTCACTGAACTTCATGTGAGTAGAACCAGCCTATGCGGCCTTGGATAAGCTGCACACTCCCAGAATGCCCCCAGAAGAAGGGAAAAGGGTAAACCATTTCTGAGCAGTCTCAGGAAAAACTCAAAAGGTCACCATAAGTCAGAATTAATTTGATGGAACATGATTTTTATTAAGCGTAGCTGCTTATAAATAAGGTCCACTGAAACTGTATTAGGACCAAATGTCACAGCTGACTAATTCAATAGGCAGTAAAATTTAACTAGTAAGCCCAGGCTGAAATGTAGATGCCTGATCAAGTTCTTAATACATATTTCTGTTTCTTAGCCTATATGACAAGGGTAAGATCATTTTTCAGCTCAAATACCATGTATGGTGGTGTCAGCATCTAAGGGTCAGAGATCATCTGAGGATAAGCACACAGAGACACAAACAGATCCACACATTTATTTGCACATTCACACTTGCCTGTTCAAATAGCTACCCTGATATCTGTGCCCCATTTTCATTAATCCTATAGTCATAACTTTTCCACACACAGCCTCCATAAACCCCCATGTACACTCAGCCATTTAGTGCTCTTCCTTCTTTTTTCTGTCCTTTATTCTTTCCTGCCTTCTCTAAGTAAGAATCCTATTAGCATGAGGCATTATTATTGCACACAGTCTTGACTAAACTCCATTTCCATATGGGGAGAAAACACTGGAATCTTTTTATGAAGCAGGCAACTTCTTTTTTCAAGAATTAAGCATAATTGTCTCAGAAATTTGGGGGAAGATACATTTGAAATGCTGCTCAGCTTCTGAGAGAGGTCTCTTCAAGGAGAGCATCAACTACCTCATAATGAAGTGAATCCTGAGGAAGCAAAGGTTTTCATTAGAGAAGAGAGCTGCTCCTGGAGCAATTTGAGAAGGAGAATCTGAAAGTACAGTCCATGTATGACTGTAATTTTCATAGTACTGTATATGTTGTTGTGACATATTTATGCATTTCCCTTGCATGTTCACATGAATGCTTTGTTACTTAGTTTAACTTAGGGTGGAACTATTCAGTACAGCTGTCACAAGTTGGATCAGCTTCAGAAGGTTCACTTGTCTGAGTGCAGTTCATGTCCTGTAGTATTTAAATTAATCATTCTAGGCATACAGAAACTTGTGCTTATACTGGGACAAGAAACCAGACCACACCCATTCTCCTCTCTGTTTTTAACATTGTAAGCAAGCAAAGCAAAGCGTGCTGCTTATATACCGCTCCATAGCACTTCAAGCACTCTCTGGGTGGTTTACAAGTTAATTATGCAAGTTACACATTGCCCCCCCCCCCAGCAAGCTGGGTACTCATTTTACCAACCTCGGAAGGATAGAAGGCTGAGTCAACCTTGAGCCGGCTACCTGGGATTTGAACC